>NC_065533.1:11956057-12011632 GCF_020184175.1 Aphis gossypii | reverse complement strand
CAAAATTACAGTCACTAATTTTAGATCGCTTTTTAGTGCATATTGTATTAAACCAAATAAAGTAACGAGTAATTAAGTAATTTAGTAATAATTATTACTACAAAAAAGTTACTCAAATAATATATAAATTACTTACAATAAAATGTAATTAAATTATCATCAAATTACTTACAATAAAATGTAATTACTAATTAAATTATCATTAAATTACTTAAAAAGTAATTTGGTTATGGTAACTTGTAACTTATGTTAAGCTACTCCCCAACACTGATGTAGTACATGGTCAATTTCAAAAATTAAAAATTACGAAATTTGAGAACTATTTTGAATTAGAAATTCATACAAATTTTCAATTCATATCTAAAATTTGAAAATTTAATACAAGATTAAGTATTCTATGTATTTCTACCTTAAACAAAAAAAACCGGGAAAGTCGCTCTGCTGCTGTAGCTGTATATAGGTAGTAGGTGTCGATTGGGTAGGTCATCCATTATAAAATTATAAAATGGATATGTTAAATTTGAATTCAATAATAGATATCACGTACACGATCTGTCAGCTTAAGACAATTATATTATTACATTTATATTGATATTAATTTTAAGTACCTATATATTTGTTATAATTTAAAAAGTCAAGTCATAGATATTTTAAAATTACACCAGTTACTTAGATTGGCATTTTCTTTACATGATTTAATTTTCAAAATATTTTGGTATTATAATGCTATTAATAGTCGTTTGAAATATTAAATTTTGTTCATTTTTTTTTTTTAAATAAAATAAATATCGATAAAAATTTTTTGGACTAATCAAAAAACTTGAAAATTGAATACAAAGTTCATTGTAAGTTAGTCTTATAGTGATTAAAAAATTATAAAAATACATTGGCACAATTTTTTTTTATAAGCGTTTGAAGTTCAAATATTGACAAAATTATGATAATCTGCAAATTATTTCATAGTTAAAATTTAAAAAAATTTTATTAGTAGCTAAGAATTGAAAATCGAACACAAAATTTTCCATAAGTTTGGTCTACAATAATTGAAAACTTGAGTTCAACAACCAGACATCTCCATATTATGACATCTCCGAAGTCCGAAGAAGTCTTGTTGTTGTACCAATAAATAAAACAGACATCTCTATTTGTATTATATCTCCGTAATTAATGATCAGATATGTCTGCTGATTTTTGCACCAATCGACGGATAATTTTTTTTTTTTATTGGAATACACAAAAAAGTAGGTAATTTTCGAAAAAATGGAGATGTCAGGTTGTCTCCGTTCAGAATCGCTTTTCGTTTACAATGATACCTATCATTGGATTCAAATTTAATATATCAATCATAGTGACCTACTATAGATCAGAGCGTTACTCTTTTAACCACGCTTTTTTACATTTAATGTAATAGGGGAAATAATAAAATATTCCTCACTGGACCCCGATCTCCCCTACATATTAAAATAATTATTTCGTACCAGATGACGTAGACGGTTGATTTTCAACTACTGAATTAAATTTGAATGGAACTGCCTTTGGTTTTAGTTTTTTTTTTTATCGTACGCATAAATAAAATCATCCGGGCTAAAATGTTCTTGGCAAAGGTATCTACTGTATAGCTTTTCCACGTCCAGTGATAGTAAACTAACATTACCTATTAAATAATTGGTGATAATTACTCAAGTCAGTACTTAATTTGATATTTTAGAGTGAATTTAAAATACATAATAAATATTATCTTGTAATTATTTGTAAGTATATTATTTACCAGAATTTATTGCCCAGATTTCAGATATTATTCTGTCTTTTGGAAATCGAAACATGCTTAGTCCAGGATACTTAACTGTATTTTTTAAGCAATTAAAATACTGGCATTTATTTCCAGGCATTATTAAAAACAATATAAATCTCAAATAAAAAATAATAAAATTGGATGGTACATCGGTTTATAACATGGAATTATGGAAACAATATAATATTATTTTGTTTGAGACGTTAAACTACGAATGTCCATTCGTGAACTGTTCAACTGTTCAAGTGTAGCACTGTAGTAGTGTAGTGTATACAATAAATTGTAATAATAGGCATTATTATTTATTAATAATTATGGGCATTATAATATTGTCCTGTGCAATCTAATTTAAAGGCGTCAAATTTATTAATAAATATCATAAATATTGAATAACAATGCTGTCGGTCGCCCGCCGCCCATAACCGGTACTAAGGCAAGGTAAGTTCTCCACCGAGCTGACAGCCACAACAACAGCGCTCTGTAGCGGCTGACAGCACAGAATCGGTCGCCACTATTTTCTACGGCATGGCTTATCTGTCTATTATAAAATCAATGATATAACTAATGAAATAATAATAATATAATTTTATTTATTATCATTACAATTTTGCTATCTAGGATCCAATATATATACCTACAAAGGTGTTCATTAAATATTTTATTGATTATATTCTATAGATACTGCTTATATATCTATTATTAGAATACTATATTTGGATAATAGTGAAATTATGAAAAGCATTTTTTTTTTGTTAATATATTAAAATATTTATTTTTTGAAAATAGTAATAAAATGGAAAAGGTATACATATTAAACAAAACATAACAATTTTTTATACAAAATAATAATAAAAACTTATTTTTTCTCAAAATATGAATTTTAAAAGAATATAAATTTATCAATAAGTAATGTAAACAATATTTTTATGGCATAGTCAGTAAAAAAGATTTAATTTGAAATTTTATATAATTAAAATAAAACAAAAGTTTATATATAAATAAAATTAAATAACAAATAATAATAGTACATCACAAGCGTGAAAATTACAAAAAAAAAACAGACCAATTAAATGAGTTTCCTTTTGAGGTCCCTCACTTTTGTCCTTAGTGATACTAAGGACCGAGGAACCTTATTAAAAGGCGATCTTTTCATCAAAGATAATAACCCTTGACTGGTATTCAGTATTTGATCCTTAGTTAGTATAAGCATTTGAAGAATTTTTTCTTCTTCTGAGGAATATTTTGTTTTCGTAGGTGACCGCATTTTTAATTCATTACAACCGGAACGTAAATTGGTTGTTGGCGAAATTGTTGTTGGTAAATTGACCACAGATGGATTTAATATTGTTGTTTCGTCTTGGGGAGGATCAACTAGAAAAAAATAAAAATAATGAATAAAGAACGTAGATTTAGCCTATTTTTGGATAGATTTTATCACCGATTGGATTTCCCGTGACAGCGTCGACGAATAACTCACGCACAATAGGTGCTTTTGGTACACCGGCACCTATGTCAGCTGTAGATGATTGCCTTTTTGCGGCACCACTGGTCACAGATTGACTGATCTGACGAAGCACGGATGCATTATATATAGGTACTGATCTATATACGATGTCGGCCTCCGGTGCGGAACTGCCGGCACCGAATGGATAATGCACTTTTGTGTCAAAGACATATGGATTGACACAGAACGGCTTTGTCTTCCACACTTCAGCCAGTTCATTTAGTCTTTCCTTGAATGAGTGAATGCTCTACAACAAAAGAAACAAAAAAAAAATTTTTTAAATAATACAATTTTTTAAAAATTAAAAAAATTATTTTTTAACATGTATTTCATATACATACATCTGACGATGCACCTTCTTGAATGCTCGGTCTCATGGTTTCCTTAAACAAAAAAAAAAAGGATAAAAAAAATTTAAAATTAAAAACAAAAAAGTGGGCAAGTGGGTACCGTTCTGCTGTACATTAGGGGGTGGGGTGGACCTCGGACTAGGGTAGGTTAAATTTGAATGCAATCATTGGTATCATTGTATACGAAAAACGATTCTGAACGAAGATGATTTGTCAGCCTAGGATATAATTTCCAGTGGTTGGTGAAAAGGTGTTTTATGTTTTATTGGCCTGAATACACCAACATTTAAGTTCTTTTATAATTATTGTAAGCTAAACTCATGAAAAATCTTGTATTAAATTTTCAACTCTTATAGCTACCTATACAAACATTTTTATGAATTATACCTACAAAATAATTTGCAAATATTCATAATTTTGACGAATTTTCAAGTATTTTGATAGGGCCAAAAAAATTTTCAGAAAAATTGAAAATTTCAGTTGTCTATAAATAGCTCAAAAAAAACTCAAAATATTTTGAAAATTAAATCATGTGAGGAAAATTTCAATCTAAATGACTGGTAAAATTTTCAAGTATTTACGACTTATACTATTTGAATAACAACAAATATCAAAAATCGTTTGAGGCTAAACCGTTATTTAACGCGGTTTTGTAAAAATTTAAATATCAAACACTCATAAAAATTTTTTGTCTGAATCCGGTAGAGTTTTTTTTACAGATATTTGAAGAAAAATTTATGGAGAATCTTGTACCAAATTTTCAAAACTTAGTTATAAAAGAAAAAATTTTTACGATTTTCCAACCACAAAATTACTTGCAATTTTTCGCAATTTTGACATATTTCGTATAAATTCGAACTTTAAGCACTCATAAAAATAATTGTGACTAACGATTTTGGATTTTTTTTATCACTTTAAGAACAACTTATAAGAAACCTTGTATTAAATTGTCAAGATCTTCTGATCAGCCAAAAAATTTTTATCGTTATTTTAAAAAAAAAATACTTAGAAAAATTGAAAATTTCAATTGTCTATAAATAGTTCAAAAAAAGTCAAAATTTCGTTGAAAATTTAACTGTGTATGGAGAACGCTAATATAAATATTTGGTGAAAATTTCAAGTATTTACATCGATTAGTTTTTGAGTTATAGCAAAATAAAAAATTCGATTTTGACGAAAACTGGTTTTGCGTAAAAATTCCCGTTTTTCCGTCATTTTTTTTTTTTTTTTTGTTTTTCTCGATTCATTTCAAAAATATTGAAAATTTTTAACTTTTGACCCCAGTACCAACTAGATTCAATTTCCTTTTCAAAGAGGGGCTGAAGTCAAAAATCGAAGCATTTTTACTGCTCCAAATGTTGTCGACAGACACAAAAAAAAAAAACACACATCATTGTAAAATTAATGCACTCATCACTTCGTTCAGAATCTAAAAAATATAAATCATACCTCATCAATGTCTTGATTGTTGATTGTTCTACCTAAGAGGTGAAACCGCCCGGCCTCAGCCATTTCAGCCTTTGTAGCTTTGATAGATTTAGCTCTTAAATCGTCATTTCCAACGAATACCCAATCAGATCTGCAATACATTAAAAAATAAACATTAAGACAAAAAAAAAACATTTTTTTTTTTAAGAAACTTACAATCCGCAGTGAGTATTTGGGAAAACATATACCACTGGTATAACTTCAAGTTTTTTAACAATTTGTGCTAAATTTAACTTTACCAAATTAAAATCTCCTCTCTTTAAAAATAGTGCTTTTATTATGTATAAACGGTACGAATGGGGAATAGTTAATCTGGAGTACAAATCTTCAGCTGAGATATTTCCTCCTATAGACAGGGAACCTATTGTACTATCCGATAATTCACCATACTCTCTGACTAACTTTTTAATCATAAAACATTGGGATAAATTTACGGCCGGTGCCATGCCACAATCCCTGGATACTATGTTGTACAATAAAATTATCCAATGTTCAGCGGCCTGAAAATAGAAGCAAAAAAAGACAAAAAAGATTCAAACAATTGAAACGACCCAACTAACTTCGAATGGGCAACAGGACAGGACATCGGCAGTCACGATACCAAATGATCTTGTTAAATCCTTCCTAACATAGGGCCCGATGGGCACATGCCCAAACAAATTTATTTGATGGAATTGTATATTAAAACCAACTGCAGATGGATTATACCGGACAAAGCCGTCGTCGTCGCGTCGACTCTTCCGACGACGGCCCGGTACAATCTGCCTACAGGGAAACAATACCGATAATCGGTTGGAATCCAAAAACTGAGATTCCCCGAATACGTGAAATCTCAAAATTAATTCAAAATCATAAATATCAGCCAAAACCTAAAAAATCAAACATAAAAATTACCAAATTTATTAAGGCAAACAAACCCAACATAGAAATACGAAATATTGAAAAAATTATACGAACGTTTCTATCCAGTTTTACTGTATGAGCAATGTCTATGGCCTCCTTCAGTTTTCGAAGAATGGCAGTTATTCTCGAGTCAATATAATATGGCCAATTTTTGGATGAATATAACAATAAATTTTCTGATAAACAAAATTGGACCATCCGGGATCCATACGTTGACAACAATGATATTACGTCACTGGAATTTTTACCAGACAATACACATTCTAAACGAACGCCACTCCCCGTGACGGCGTCCGATAGAAAGTCTGACATAGATGATAAAAACTGGCCCACAACGTCATCTAAATCTCTAATCTGAGCCATTTCGCTGTCTCTCAAATCTCTTCCACCAAGCAACAGCCAGGTAACAACCCCGATCGTACCCAACCCATGACGAAGTATATGTACGGCGGGGTTATATCCCTGAACATATGTACAATTTGGCAATAAATTATAAATTACAAAATTATAATTACAATTTAATATTTTGAGTTTATAATGAAAACAAAAATTACTTGGTGCATTGGTTTCGGAAATCCTTTGAAATAACCTTGGTCGTAAGAACCAAGACCATGGTAAAATCTTGTCTTAGAAAAGGCCTGCAATATGTTGGTCCTTTTAAACATTAACGCCCTGCATATTGACTTCATCCGAAGATTCACGGCAGCATGCAACTGCACTATTTTAATAGTAGGGTTAAAGAGATCTAAAAACCTACTAATAAATGTAACAGTTGCATCTGGGGGCAGTTGGAGACCATGAGCGGCACAATAAAATCTACATTTCATACATAAAATAAAAAAAAAACAACAATCAATGTATTTCGTTTTTTACGCCTATAGAAAAACAGCACGTAAACAGCTTACTTCTAACTATATGGAGTAAAAATTTGTCCTTAAAATTAAGAGAGAAAATAATTAAAAAAAGTATAACTTGCCTGTAAATCAAGTCGCTGGACAGGATAAAAATTTTAAATGGACTAAATAAAAATGTTAAACCACTCGTTACTAACAGAATTTAAAATGTTAAAATAATATTAGAATTTAGTGGTCAGTGACAGTATAAAGTCGTTAGTATCCTAAAAAACTAATATACTTTTACACGATAAAAATACAAATTATAAGTTTATACATCAAATCATAAAAGCAGATGCAGACGTAAACACGGGTCGCAAACGGATGACGATGACAATATTGTAAACTTTGAACAAGAACGCTTGTTAAGTTATAAGTTATAATAATTCAACATGTCCTGGAATATCATTAAACACTTAATATGTGTTTAATCAAATCCAAAAACTAAGATTATTGGGAATATACCTAACCTAACCGTCTTGGGAATACTTGAATCTTTTTACCAAAAACAAAAGATGTGTAACAGAAATTAATAATCAAGATGAATTATGTTGCCCCCGTGCTATTTTAGTTGGATTATCGTACAAGACTGCTGATATATTGGAACATAAATTAACCGATAGCCAAATAAAAGACCTACGGAATGGCAGAAATTGTAATGTCTGTAATTATTTGGTAACACTGTTACCACAGTTATAATTGGTTATAATATTCTATGTATATATTTTCATGTATAACCTTTAATTATGTGTATCGTTAAATAAACTTCTTTCGTATTGTAACCGTTGAGTGCTCACTGCTTGCGTTATACTATGTAGCCTCGTGAAATATTACATTGGCGACGAAGGGATATGTGAAAACCACGTGAGTAATTTTGTTTTCAAAACCGCTAGTTTTTTTTTTTGAAAAGGTCAAAATGTCTACTAGTGGTAGTGTTAAGAGATCTAACTCGAATAGTAGCATAGGGCTAACTGGTCAGATTTCTGAATTTAATTTTAAAAACGACGATTTTAGTGCGTGGATTGAAAGATTCGAATTATTTGTATTATTGAATGAAATTAATGTACATAAGAAAAAATTAATGTTTCTCACGTTTTTGGGTAATGACGGTTATTCATTAATTAGAGACCTGTGTATACCTAGTAAACCTACAGATAAAACTTATGATCAATTAAAGGAATTGTTGTCAAATTACATTAATCCGAAACCTAATTTGTTGACTGAACGTTATAAATTTAAAGAGAGGAAGCAGGGATCTGATAAAACGATTCACCAGTTTATAACATCTCTTAAAAAACTTTCACAATTTTGTGAATTCGGTGCAAATTTGGATGATTCATTAAGAGACCAAGTTGTATATGGTATTAAAAACGTTAATATTAAAAAACGTTTGTTGTCCGAAACTAATCTGACATTCAAGAAAAGTGTGGAGTTGTGTTTGTCAATGGAAGCAGCAGACAAGGATGTATCTAAATGGGAAAGCCAAGAGTTGAATTATCAAGAATTTATGAAGAAGAGCAACAAATCAGCTAAGGACAGTAGGAAAGCAAGTCAGAAAGCAGAAAAGAAGGAATCATCGAACCACAAGGGTGTACCTGGCAAGATGGTTTGTTATTGTTGTGGTGTTGTTGGTCATACTAAACCAAACTGTAAGTATAAATCATATTCTTGTTCAAATTGTTCTAAGATAGGTCATTTAAAAAAAGTATGTAAATCTAAGGTTAAAAAAGTTAATAATTTGGAACAATGTAATATTGATATTAACTTGGATAATTTATATAATTTAGAAACTGTTAATGTTAATTATGTTCAACCTTATTGTGTGAAATTGAGTGTTCAGGATAAAATTGTTGAGTTTCAAATAGATACTGGGTCTAGTATGACTGTTATGAATGTTAAAGATTTAAAATTTTATGAGATTGAATATTTGAACAAAGTTGAACAGTCTAATATACGGTTGAAGGCTTATAATAATACAGTTATTGTGCCTTTAGGTATATTAAAAGTTAAAGTTCAATATAACAATGTTAATAAAGAATTGGAAATGGTTGTGGTTAAAGAAGGTGGTCCTCCGATTCTTGGTCGAGAATGGTTAACTGAATTGAGTATTCCAATGCATTCAGGTACTTACTCATTATGTAAATTAACATCATACCAGAATGTGGTACAAACATTTCCATTTGTTTTTAATGATATTTTGGGTTGTTATAAGCACAAAATGTTTGATTTAATTCTTAAAAAAGATTTTAAACCTGTTTTTATTAAACCTAGAGTTTTACCGTTTGCTTTAAAGGATAAAGTTAGTAATGAGATTGATAGATTAGTTAATACTAAATTGTTAATTCCTGTAACAAATTCTGATTGGGGTACGCCTATAGTCCCTGTAATTAAGAGTGATGGAACTATAAGATTATGTGGGGATTATAAAGTTACACTTAACAAGTATTTAGAAATAGATAGGTATCCTATTCCAAGAGTAGCTGATCTAATGAATGTTTTTCAAGGTGCTGCAAAATTTTGTTCGTTGGATTTATGCCAAGCATATCAGCAATTGTTACTGAGTGAAGGAAGTAAAAAATTAACAACTATATCTACTCATAAAGGGTTGTTCATGTTTAATCGATTACCATATGGTATAGCTTCAGCTCCAGGGTTACTACAGAGAGAAATGGAGAGGTTACTTAGTGGTATACCGGGAACTGTATGTTTTTATGATGATATTGTAATAGCTGGGAGAGATGACAATGAATTAAGTGAGAGATTGTATATTGTTTTAAATAAACTTTCAGAGGCGGGTTTAACGGTAAAGAAAGAAAAGTGTAAATTTTTTAGTGATCATGTTACCTTTTTAGGTTACAAGGTAGATAAAAATGGTCTTCATATACCGGATGAAAGGATTAAAGCAATTAATAATGTGGCAATACCCAAAAGTACACAGGATGTGAAGGCATTTTTAGGTTTGGTTAATTATTATGGCAAGTTTGTAGAAAATATGTCTACTATTGCTGGTCCATTATATGCATTGTTAAAGAACAATACTAAATTTGTGTGGAATTTGAATCAGAGTAATGCATTTTCTAAAATTAAGGAATCTATTTTATCCAATAAGGTTCTGGTGCATTATAATCCACATTTGGAACTAATAGTAGCTAGTGATGCTAGTCCTTTTGGTGTGGGAGCTGTGTTATCACATAAAATGTCAGATGGATCAGAAAAGCCTATTGCTTTTGCTTCTAGAACGTTGAATGAGTCTGAAAAAAATTATTCTCAAATTGATAAAGAGGCTCTAGCTTTGGTTTTTGCTATTAAATATTTCCACCAGTTTGTGTACGGTAGAGAATTTATTTTGAGGACTGACCATAAACCTTTAGTCTCGATTTTTGGTGAAAAGAAAGGAATTCCTCTTATGTCAGCTTATAGATTACAGCGTTATGCTATATTTTTATCTGGTTATACTTACAAAATAGAATTTATTAAAGGTATAGAGAATAGTAATGCAGATGCTTTATCTAGATTGCCTTTAAGTGTTACTAGTAGTAACGATTTAGAGTGTGATAATTTTTTTATTAACATGGTAACTACAAATATTAAGTCTGACAAAGCAATTATGTCAAAAATTAAAAATATTTGATAACCGACCGTTTACCTACCGCGATATAGAAAACGTCGAAAAATTGTTGAACATTCAAGTGAAAGTCGTGAATGTGGATAATTTTTGTGAAATCGACTACTCGGGAAATGAAAATAGAATTAAGATTTATCTATTGAAAAAAAATGATCATTTTCATACTATTTATTCCATGCCTTCGTTTAAGGAACGTGTATACTACTGCGAATTATGTGATACGGGGTATAATAATAATAAAAATAAACACGTGTGTAAAAAAGGACCCGGGCTAAAGTGTAAGCTGTGTAACGAAAAATATCATATCCATGACTTCAGAAAAGAAAAAATTTTTTGTCAAGAGTGCAACCGTTACTGTGTCGATGTCGAATGTTTAAGAAAACATAGAAATGTTTGCGATAAGGAGTATAAATGCAGTGGATGTAATTTAATAGTACAAATAAATGACCACACACACAATAGCGTTTGCGGATATGGAAAATGCCATAATTGCAAACAAGAAAACATCAAATTGTGTCTACATGAATGTTTTATGCAACGAAAAATAGGAAAAGGAGGATATTGTGTGGAAGCCTGCGTTTGTAACAACAAATCATCAGAAAAACGGAAAGACTACGTTCACAACGAATTATATATTTTTCGATTACGAAGCCCAACAAAACACAGGAACACACATACCAAATATGGTAATTGCGCAAAATTTTGAAGGTACAAAATATGTGTTTTCGACAGATGACGTGGCCACGGCTAATGATAAATTTTGCAAATGGGCAATAAGTAAAGATATGAAAGGAACAACATACATAGCACACAATTCAAAATCATACGATACATATTTTATAATACAATACATTTTAAAATACATGCCAACAGTCAAATACGAAATAATTCGTAACGGGACAAAAGTTATGATGCTCGAAATAAAAGAAGGGGGCTTGAACATAAAATTCATCGATAGCCTTAATTTTATACAGTCTAAACTATCTGACTTCCCAAAAACGTTTGGACTTACAGAAGCGAAAAAAGGATACTTTCCACATTTTTTCAATACTCCAGAAAATGAATGTTATATAGGACCTTTACCGAACAAATCTTATTACGGCTATAATACTATGACAACGAAACAAAGAACAGCTTTTATAAATTGGCATGATGAAATGACAAATAACAATTATACATTTAATTTCAAAAAAGAGTTGGAAGAATATTGTAATTCGGACGTTGACATTCTACGAAGAGGATGTTTAGAACTCAGAAAACAATTTTTAGACGTGTGCAACATTGACCCCTTTAAATACATAACCATTGCGAGTGTATGTATGGCAATTTATCGGCAGAGTGACTTGTCAAATTCCACTATAGCAGTCGTTCAAAATGTGAAAAAAGAGAAATTTTCAGACGAATCAATCAAGTGGTTGAAAAGCAAAATATTAAATGGAAATAAAAATATAAAGCATGCATTAAACGGCGGAGAAGCTGTCATATGCGGTGCTAAAGTCGACGGTTATGATGTGTCGGAAAAAAAAGTATATCAGTATCATGGATGTTTCTGGCATGGCTGTCCGGATTGCTTCAACCCTAATGATACAAACCCCTTTAATAAACACTCCATGACCGATTTATACAACAACACAATTAGACGGACAACTCAATTGAAAGAAAATGGGTACCAAGTTGAAGAAATATGGAGTTGTAAATGGAGAAAGCACGCCGATTATAAACAAATGATGCAATATCCAGATGATGTGATTGAGCCACTAAACCCACGAGATGCATTTTTCGGAGGAAGAACTAACGCTACAAAATTAATGGTTAAAAATAAAAAAATTAAATACATCGATGTATGCAGTTTATACCCGACAGTAATGTATTATGATAATTACCCCGTAGGCCATCCTAAAAAGATTTTTAATCCATCAATTAAAAAATATTCGGAATCAAATTGGTATGGTTTTATCAAATGCAAATTATTACCACCGACCAATTTATATCATCCCGTACTTCCGATAAAATCTAAAAAATTAGTATTTACACTTTGTAATCAATGTCATCTTGATAAAATTAGACAGTGTACACACAACGCTGATCAGAAGTCACTTACAGGAACTTGGACCACAGACGAAGTGCAAAAAGCTATAGAGAAAGGTTATAAAATACTAAAAATTTATGAAGTGCAACATTTTGAAAAAAAATCTAATACATTGTTTAAGGAATATATAAAACGATTTTTAAAAATTAAGCTAGAAACTAGCTCTTGGAAAAATGACTATCGAACAGTTAATGATTATATTTTAGCAGTAAAAAATGCAGTGGGAATTTATTTGGATGTAGAAAATATAAAAGAAAATCCTGGATTAAGAGCACTTGCTAAAATATGCCTAAATTCGTTTTGGGGTAAGTTTGGACAAAGACCTAATCAAACAAAAACCGAGATCATATCAAAACCGGACAGATGGTATCAAGTATTGTTGGACAGTAAACTAGAAATTGAAAACATAGTGTTTTTGACGGATGATTTAGTCGAAGTGTCTTATAAACAAATTAACGAATACGTCGGAAACGAGCATAATACCAACATTTACATAGCAGCGTTCACAACATCAAATGCCAGATTAAAATTGTATAACATGTTGGACAATCTCGGTGAGAAAGTAGTGTATTACGACACAGATAGCGTATTTTATATTTTCGATGATGTCGAAGTAAAGACAGGGTGCATGCTAGGTGAATGGACTGATGAATTAGGTCCAGGTGTACATATAACAGACTGGGTGTCGACTGGTCCTAAAAGCATAGCACACACAGATAACGAAAACCGGACAACAACAAAAATAAAAGGATTTTCTCTTGGTTATGAAAATATTCAAAAATTAAATATGGACAGTATGAAGAAAATAATGAACGACGAAATAAAGGAGGTACAACTACAATTTCAACAAATAACCCGAAATTCCAAAACTAAGCAATTAGCAACAACATTTACATCAAAAACTTTCAAAATGGAATACGACAAACGGATGGCTATGTATTCGGAAGGTGACATAATAGAAACGTTACCATGGGGGTACTTGAACAACTAAATGTTAAAAATTATTATACTGTGTACATAATATATATATATTCTATAATTTATTGTTATTGTCATGTAAATATCTGTGTGATTTTATTTTTAATAATATTATACCATGTTATATAGTAAAAAATAATTCAACAATGCTAAAATATTATTATTATTATTATTATTATTGTTTATTTAATTAATAGAATACAATCTTAAACATTATAAACATACCATTTTTTTAATGCAAATACTTTATACAATGTACATTGTTGAGGATTAAAATCCATATGAAAAATACAACATGGTAGTGTTTCTCCGTTCAATCGACTAAGCCGTGGACATTCTAAGTTTTCAATGTTGAAGACGGTAGCGTGCGGCATGAACTCTTCGATAATTTTTTGTTTCTGCAAACCTTTGACGTAAATTCTATCAAATGTTAATGATTGAAATATTTTCTGTATTTCTCCATACTCGATATCACTGTATTCCAATGATAAATCGTGTTGCAACCGTTCAAGCCAACTGTTTACGCTTCGACTTTTTGCGTCTTGTTTTAAAGATGTATGTTTAAATATAAAGTGTTGATGGGTCCATGTTTCAGTGTCTGCTATAGACATTTCTTTAATAAAATACTTGTTGTTGACTCCGAGAATGCAATGAATGTCCAAAATAGCCGAAGACATATTGTTAAGCTGACTCACCGTATGGAATATTGAAAAATAATTTCGTGGTACCAAGCACATTCACTTCTGAACATTGACTGCAATTATTTTTTAATTTCATTCTTATTTATCCATGAATTATGAGAATTGTTAAACCCTATCCATTTAACATATATCTGATTCCCCTTCTTTTGTATAATTTTTTCGATTAAATAATCATTAGGAAAATTTGTTTTAGATATTTCTTCGGTGTAAAAACAACCGGCTATTGGTTCATCATGATAATCGTGTAACTGATAAGTGGGTGGTTCTGTTTTGTTTATTTTTACTATTGTGAATATTTCTGTTGACCAATTAGGTAAAAATTCTTTTGTAAAAACTCCTTTCTGAGTGCTTATTCGAACTTTATCTCCAACATGAAATTTTACTTTCCTATTAACGATTGTGCGTTGTTTCAAAGTCACTAGTGCAGGATTTTCTTCCGCCTGGACTGGTATCATCCCGATCGTTCTATGTTTTGAATTGTTGTAATTATCTATCAGGATGGGTAAAATATATAACCATTTATGTGAACCCTGAGCAGTAAACTCTCTATACATGTTTGTTTTTAAAGTTCGGTTAAACCTTTCTACAAAACAAGCTTTCGTCGTTGAATATGTGCTATACTTTTTTATATCATGCTTTGTCATTAACATGTCAAATTTCAAATTGTAAAATTCTTTTCCATTATCTACCTGCAGCAGTTTAGGCGATCTACTTATAAGTATTTTTGACATGGCACCGGTCACTTCGCAAGCCGTTTTTGTTTTTAATGGAATAGCCCAGGCGAATTTCGTGAAGCAGTCAATCACACAGAGAATATACTTGTATCCATTGTTTTTCTTTGAAAGTGGTATCATCTCGACCAAGTCTGCCTGCCATAAATCGTTTTTTCCGTACACATTTACTGTTCGTTTAGTATAATTTTTCCTAGCCGGTCTGTGAAGTTCGATTGCTATATCACGTTTAGACATTAGGTATTTTCTTTGTTATACCGGATTCATAGAGTTCTTCAAAAATAGATAATATTTCGTTTGAAACTCCGGTGTTTCCCGCAGATTGAGAGGCTAAAAGAAGTCTTAATCTATCAACCAACTCATTCGGATCATTCCAATATACTAAATTATGCGTTTGTAATTGCACACCGGCCCCCGAGGAAAATAGCTTACAAATAATTTGTTTATACTTTGCACCACCTTGCTTAATTTTTGTACCTTCCAGCGTTAAATGTGCCGATGTTTGAATAAGTATTGATTTATATGTATTTAAATCACTATCAGTATATTGCATTGGATATCTAGAAAACAATAACTCAACAAGCCCCGGTGTTAGCTGATAAGATGAATCATTGATAATTATTTCATTGTTTTTAAATTTTACTTCTTCATGGCCTATTTTAATAACACCATCAGATTTTTTTCTTGGACCATATATTTTATCTTTCTCACATTCTTCTAATGACCGGTAAGTTCCCGTCCGATTATCGGTAGCTAAATCTTCAATTGCATTCGAAATGTCATTATCATTACCTGCTTCGGAAGTTTGTGGTGTTGGCGATTGGTTATGTAATTTGTTCAGAGGCTCGATTATTGGTTTAAATGTTTGTGATACATAAGATTGAATGTCGGCATCACCTCTTTTTAATGCTTCAAATTTACGTTTAATGTTTTCCTTAGCAATAACTAATTCGTTCAACACTGTACTATCGTCTTCCATGGTTAATATCGTACTATAGTGTTTTATATAACGACAAACGTGTCAAAACCGTGTCGATATCGTCCGTTGTCACGTTCACAGTCCTTACTTATTACGACGAAATTGAATCTCCCCTTACTCCAACACAAAGTACAAAACTCTTTAAACTCGGGATAATTCATATCACCAGAGCAGTTTTCCATGTAAACGTGTTTTAAATTAGTCTCATCTTGCTTGAATAATATTATCATGTTGCTATTATCTCGAATAAGTTGTTTTGGTATGCGTGCGAATGATTGTGCCAGATAGAACACATCAATGTTGTTATGTCTACAGCGCGTGTAGTAAGAACGTACAATATTCTGATTTTCACATAAAATATCGTCAAATATAAAAACAGAATCTGGTAATGCTTTTTCTGGAGGGATAACCTCATCGTTTTCATGAAAAGTGAATAACTGTACTCCGTCCACATCTTTTAAAATTTTACAAAGCATTTTATATTTAGGTTGATCGAGTGTTTTCGAGTATATATAAACGTTATGAAATCGTATACCATTGATATTAGTCAATAAGGCATAAATTAAATTCGTTTTACCACATCCAGAAGGACCAACAACTAAAGCACGACAGGTATTTGGTAAAAGCGCTCCATGTCTTGATTCACGAGTCGTAGGTGGGTCGATGGTTTTCCACTGTAAGTTTTATTTGTTGATCGACAAACTTCATTATAATATAATGATTATGTATAAATAGCTGTGTAATCTTTGTAATCTGACCATTACACGATGTCACCTGTTCGAAGAAACAACAAGAATAAAGGCGGAGGTATAATTAACACTCTTATAAATAAATTACCACTTGAACTTCATTTACCAGGTAATTATACACTCTACCATACACACACACATAAACTAACAATATCACTTTACAAGTTTATAGTTTTTATTTATCATTTTAGGTTATCAGTACTGCGGTCCGGGGACAAAATTGAGAAAACGGTTGGATCGTGGTGATAAAGGTATCAATCCTTTAGATTCGGCGTGTAAAGAACACGATATCGCTTATGATCACAGCAAATCTTTGACAGATCGTCAAAAAGCAGATTATATATTAGAAAATAGGGCTTGGAATAGATTCAAGTCAAAAGACTCAAATTTAAAAGAAAAGTCTGCAGCGTGGTTAGTCACAACGGGCATGAAGGCCAAACGTAAAATTGGTGCAGGATGTGGATTCAAAGCTGCAATAAAGGCGGCTAAAAATGTACTCAAAAAAAATATTAATGAAAAAAACCTGATGAAATTAACAAAAAAATGTGTTGCGGCAGCTAAAAAAATATTCCGTAAAAACGGCAAGAAATCTCGAGTACCTCGTGTTATACCTATACCGAAAACTGGTGGTATGTTACCGTTGATACCAATTTTTGCTGGCTTATCTGCACTCGGAGCGCTAACAGGTGGCATTGCTAACGTTGTAAAAACCGTTAGTGAATTTAATAGAAATGAACCTTCGCATTTGGGCAGAGGATTATATCTCGCACCTAATAAAGGCGGCACGTATAAAATAGAGAAAGGAAAAGGACTATATCTCGCTCCACACGGAGGTGGTTCGTATAAAAGAAAGGGTACCCGTAAATCTTTAAAGAAAACTCCAAAACGGCAAAAAAACTAATTTCTACGTTACCCAAAAGAGCGCTGTATGATTACGAAATTATAAAACATGCGCGCATAATGAAAATACCTCATTTCATCGGAGTGTTTTCTAGAGATAGGTTACCTCCACGACCAAAGCATAAAGAATCAGCGGTTATCAATTTGGACATTGAAAAAAGTACAGGAACTCATTGGGTAGCGTATAAAAAAATTGGAAAACAAGTTACATACTACGACAGTTTTGGTAATCTACCGCCTTCACTAGAACTACAGTTGTACCTCAGTGGATGTAACATACAGTATAATTACACTAGGCATCAACGTTATAACACATTTAATTGCGGGCATTTGTGTTTGAAATTTTTATCATGTATGAAGATAATGAAATGATGGAGAGAGGTGGACCTAGAGCTATAGCAATGCGGATTCAAAAGCAAATCATGCAGAATTGGTTTCCTGATTATATTGATGGTGATTTATGAAAACAATAAATAACATACAGCAAAACAACCCTTTATTTTTATCTTTTAAAAAATTAACAAAATTAAAATTGTGTACTAAATTTATAATTATGTATATGTAACTTAATATATATTAAAACAAAACAACATATATATTTTTTTTATCTAGACTTTTAACAAATTAAAATATAAATTGTATGTACCAGGAAATAATAAAACAAAACAAAATATAGATATGATCTTAATTTTTTTAACTAAAAATATTAGAAATAACAAAAAAATTAATTTAATTTAGAAATTACAGTTGATAATATGGTAACAAGTTTCTCGTCCATTAACAGTCTTTTTTCATCATTTTCAGCCATTTTGTTAAGTGCAGCAGCCATTTGCTTATTGCTTTCAGCAAACATGTTTAATGAAGTAGTTAACAACTAAAATATACATTGATATTTAGTTCAGTTATCTATAATATAGTTAAGTAGATTTCAATAAAATATTAGAAAAGTACCTCCAATTGTTGATTGTTAGTTTTAGCTAAATCAGTGAATACCGCACGTGCATTGCTTAACTGTGTATTAAGTTTGACATCTAGAATTAAAAATGTTTATTAGTACAACTAGATAAATCATTCTATATTTGTAATTCTTAATTAATTACCCCTTTTAGTCTTTTTTAAATTAGTGGTTGGTGTGTTTGAAAATTTAGAATGTTCGGCAGATATGTTTGGCAATATGGGTTGTTTGCCAGATGAATGAACAATGGATGTCTCAGAAATAAAAGATGTATTTGATTCAGCAGGTACATTTATTAGAATGTGTGGTGTCATTGTCTTGTTGGTTTCTATAAGTGAACTTATTTCATTTGTACTATCTTTTATTAGTTCAACAGTATAATAAGGATCGTCAATGATTTCCTCTGCATCAGCTTCTAAAAGTAGAAAATATAAACACAAAATACATATACAAATTAACAAATCGACTGTAGATACCATTTTTTTAGAAACAAAATATTATATTGAAAAATAGAACGAGCTACACAAGTTATACACTTAATTTTAGTTTATAATACTTATATATTAAATACAATTACTAACCAATTATATCTGGATCCTGGTTTGGCCTAATGATGAGTGGAGTAGGTACTATATTCAAAATATCATAATTACCACCAGCCAATTGCTCAACATCATCAGGCTAAAAAACAATAAATTTTAATTCTATAACAAAAAAAAAAAATAAATAAATACTAAATTTCAATACAAACTAACCAGTTCTTCTGGCCACGAATCTGGACATACTGTCCCCTCAACATAATCGTATCCTACTAGTCCTAAAACCTTATTATCAATCTCAGATAACTCAGCTAATTCAATTTGCTTATTGCCAGTTTGTTTCTTATGATTTCTTAAAGCAGATGCTTTTTTTGAAACTTTGGTTTTTAAATCTCTCTAAGACTAAAATTAAATATAAAGATAAAAATAAAAATTAATGAATTGTGTTGAATAGTTTTACATTTTTAATAATGCAAATTTAAACTAGGAATGTTTGGAAATATGTTACACATTTAAAATCCAGCAACAAAAAAGTAGTGTAAGTAGTTTTAGTAATTTATTCAACATTACTATCATATTAATTTTATACTGAAGAAAAATTGAGTATTTTGTTAAAATTTTAGCACATAGGAGGTTTTGTTAATGATATTTTCATTATTGCTTAGTGAAATCTTTTTTCTTTTTTCTATATTTAACTAGGTACATTTACCAAATAATCTCTAAACTACACATTCTTAAAACAATTTTTATGCATGCCACTAGCATTTAAAGAACTTAATATAATACAATTACAAATTGGTATCAGTGAAACTCCAAACAGAGACTGCTACAAGTGGACCATAAAATTAATTTTCAATGATGTTATTTATTTTTGGGCAGCATTGCAGCAATAGTATAGGGTTCATAGTACATTATAAAATTGTATTAAAATACCAAATTACTTCTTTTTTACTTAGGTAGGTATTGCTAATTTTTAATAATATAATAGAACACTTAAAAATAAATCATTCTGAATAGATAACAAATGAATAACTTTAATCAGTTTTAATAAGTAAATGTTGGGATTTAGAGAAAATTCAATATCTCCCAAAAAGATTATTTGAGAATCTAATACGCTTTTAAAATTGTTGGGTAAATTTTATATTTCATTTATTTTTAATGTATTATGGACTGAAAATCTTAAAATTACGAATAAAATCAATTACATGCCCATGTTTTCAAAAAAACTATCAAATAATATTAGTTTTTTGATTCCTAAATAAGATATTAAAAATTAAAATTTTGAAATTTTAATCATAATGTCAATATATACATTTGATTGAACTTGTTATTTTTTCAATTTAATGAAAACTTTACATTTTAAATGATATAATAAATATCATCATATATGCATACGGAATTTTAAGTAAATATACGAGTATTGCCTTTATTAAACAAAATATAATTATAACATAATTCACATGTAAAATATTAAATAAAGATAAAAAAAAACTCCTTTATACCTAGTTAAGTTTAGGTAGTATTTTATTATTTCTACGTTATAAAATGTATGTTTCTACTTGCCTCTTTCCATGACTTAACATTTTTTTCCTTCACACCAGGATTACGAAGGTTATTTAAATTTGTAACCAAGTCTTCCCATGAGCCAGCTAAACTATTTTTCCCATTCAAAGTATGAAATTTGCCCGTAGCTACGTGTGGGTTTTGCACCATATAATCTATCATGAATGACAGCTGTCTGTCATTCCTTCTCCCTTGTCTTGCCTTCTTTAAATTTGTCTCTTGCTCATTTTGAGATCCACTAAGGGTATTCAAATAATAATCAAAAGTTAATAAATAAATGTATAAAAAATACCTAAATAAAATTGTGTATTTCAAAAACCCAAATAGGTAGTCAGATAGTAGATATATAATAATAAAAGTACTTACGATTGAATAGTCGCCCTTTACATAGTGATTTTATGGTTTTCACTTTTTAAATTTTCTGTTTTCACTTTTGCAAATATTCTTTGATAAGAAAACTTGATACACAAAGCCACTGTGATTGGACAAAACTTAAAATCTCCTTGATAATTGATACTATCGGTCGGTTTCTTATCGACTTTGCGGTAGCACAAGTTGTAAGCACAAACTATCGATAGAGTCATTTACAGAAACACATGGTTGATAACGAAGTTCGATACATTTCAGAAAACGTCGATAGTGATCACTATCTAATAAATTCGTTAACTCGGTATCGAGTTACAGAATAGAGCTACTGGTAAGTTAATATTTTGTTGCCTTAAAAAATTGTAGGCTGTTGGAGATTTATAGAACAAAGTTAAAGCTAGATTTTTTTCTTCTAGTGTCCAAGGTATTTGCTTATTTCTAAGTTGCATTGTTACGATTGCTCTAGCATTATTTGATTTAAATCGATGTGGATACAAAAGACTTCGTAAAGTGTTACGAGTCTTAAACCGTACTACACGTTGTTTTAATTTACTAACTTGGATATTTTTATTACGTAATTTAATTTTTTGTTGATCTATTTTCAATTTTTTTTTCCTTGGTGTATCATCCTCATCTGCATAAATCAACCTTTTTGAATTTGGAGTGGGCATATCTACTAAGTCATTTATATTTTTTCTTTTCGGAGTATCTATAATAGACGATGGGCTTGAAAAAATAAGTGTTCGAGTTTCAAAAATATGAACTAAGAATTACGGTCTTCAGAGCTTATAACTGAAAATATTATTTTTGGATGTGCGATTCTGCGGTAAATGTTATACTTACCTGCCGGACCGTCGTTATTTGCAATTGATGTATACAAAAACCCTACAGAACGATAATAAATGCACTCGGGAATGCACTCGTACCACTTACAAAGCTCTAAGTCGAAAGCCTGATTTTACACGACCATCGGAAAGGAGATAAGCTTTATCCGGGTGAGTCCCGCGGTAGACCGACTATGCAAGGTTATAAAAACTACATAATTAAAGTGTTAAATTCCAACATATCAAATTACTTGTCAATATTTTTATTAAATTGTTACAAAGAGGTAGTATTACTTATAGTACTTATAGTAAAATGTATAAATTATTTAAGAATTTTAAAATAGTTAAAATTTGTGTCGTTTATTATTTTTTGAACATTGTCCCTGTAAAAAAATAAATATAACACATAATGAGGTAAATCAGTTGAAAATTAAAACTTTAAGTATACCTTGGATAAAATGAAGGTTTTTTCTTTTTTATAATGGATTCAGGTGTATTTGTCAGGCAGGTTAATTCTTTGTTTTTGTAGGGTATTAAACTGTTACTTCTTATGTATTCATTAATTTTATTTATATTTTCTCTATAGATTTTAAGTTGCGTACGGAAATCTGAAGTAAATGATATTAAATTTGTGTGAAGGTGATTTTTAATGATTGAAGTTAAGTTTTGTTTTAGAAGAAAAGTTTGTTTTTTTAAGATTGATAAGTTGAAGTTAATGGGGTTAGGTTTAAATGGGGTAAAATTTCGAAAAATGAAAATTCTCGTTTACGAAATGTTTTACGGGAAAACCGCGAGAGATAGGACGAAAGTCGTAAGACAAAAAATTGATCCCCTTAACCAGCTTCACAAGTTGTATGCTTTTGATTTTTCGTAAAACCGTTATTAAGGATTTTTAAACGTCGTACTTAGGTCGAACGGATTTGAAAACCCAAAATTTGAAATAACGAGTTTTTGGAAAAAAGAAAAAATGAATCTGGTGTAGAATCACATTTAGAACATTTTAACTTCTGTGATAAATTGTCGTTTATATTTTTTAAGATGAAGGCGGAAATCTTCTGTGAAGGAATTTAAGTTTGTTTGAAGATGTTCTTGAAGGATAAATGATAAATTTGTTGATAGTATATAGTAAAATTATTTTTTTTAGATACATACACAATCATGTCAAAATCAAAGTACAAATGTCTTTCTAATTTTTTCCAATTTGGAAACGATCTCACGGAAATTATGATAGAATTCATATTTATATATTCTATATCCGTCATCGGTAAACACACTATTGGTGTCATAAAAGCTGTCAATATATTCATATAAAATATTGAATTTTGCACACATAATTATGTTGTCATATGCCTCATGCAGGAGCTTACCAAACACTGGATTCTGTTTACTGTAATTAATTTCAATAAATGTGTAAATGTAAATAATTAAAAATGTTCACAGTGTGATGACGATAAATGAGAACATTCAATAACTATGTGCAGGCTTCATATATTTCAATTCTGATTTATTGGTTAAATTAAATAAGATCAACAATAAATGGTGATAGAAATTTGATTTTTTTTTTGCACCTTTATTAATTATTATTTTTTTGATGAATTTAGAAATTAAGAAATTTGAAATTGTAGGTTTTTTAATATATTTTTAAGGAGTGGGACAAATAAGTCCCATTGGTCATTTAAGGACTATACTTAAAAGTCCCTATGGTCCGTTAGGACACTACTATTTTCTTATTCCCTATGATAAATAAGTAATAATTAGTTAAAATTTAATTAATTAATTAATTAAAAATATAATGACCATTTTAAATATGTATATAATTCATATTTCAAATTAACAACAATATAAACTTAAAGAAAATAGTTATAGTATCAAAAACTAAATGGTCAATTTTTTTATATTGCAGACTAATATTAAGAACATTGAGTGGTTACTATGTTCAATATTATAAATGTATATACGACAAAAAACCATCCGCTAAATTTGTTCTGTATAATATATTATGGATAGTGTTGTATTTATTTTTTATAAAATTATAGTTATCACTAAATATTTTAAACTTATCAAATACGATATTTGGTATAAAATTAAACATTTTCAGGTTCTTTAATTGGTCAAATTTGGAAATATTCCAATTAATAGGAATGGTTTGCTTAATTTTATTTGGTATTTGCTTCCTGTAAATAATAGATGTTTAAAATATGAAAATATGCATATATCAATGTATAAGAAACTTACCTAGTTTCAAATTCAATGATGTTTTTCAATTGTTTACTATTAATCGCATTATTTATTTTTTTTTTATAGTTGTTAATGTGTTTAGTTTTTTGTTTTTTTAAATTTTTATCATTAGAAATTATTTGAGAAACTATTGTATTTTTATGTACCTTGTAATCATTAAATAAATTATTGTTCTGTATTATACTGAAAATTTTGTAGTGTCAATTATGTGTGTGTTTTATTTTATTTGTACTATTTATTATAAATTATGACATAAGTTTTTACTTATATTACAGTAGAGACTATGGCAGGGGACAACCCACCAGATACAGTGAACATTCTTAAAACAGAAGGTAATACAGCAGTTTTTTTTTAAACATTTTACTTTTATCGTGGGAAATTTCTGCCCTATCGTCAAGTATATTCATATATAGCTCACACAATATTCAATTGTACAAACCACATATCAATAGTTTAACTACAAGCATTTTTCTTTTCTTTTTTTAAATTAAATTATGACATAAGTTTTTACTTATATTACAGTAGAGACATTGGCAGTTGACCAAAGATCTTCGGACACTGACCCTTCTTCATCTGATGAAGATGTAGTGGAAAACATATTAGATGACGAAGGATCAATAAAATCAACGGGCACAAGTGACATGGACTCACCTTTTAAATATCATTGCAACGAATGTGACTTATGGTTTAAATACAATTGTTGGTTTAAAAGGCACATGGTTGTCCACAACCCTGGGACCTATGCCTGTCAATATTGTCCCAAATTATTCAAAAGAAAAGATACTATGCGGGAGCACCAACACCTTCATTTAGATGGTCCCAAACATAGGTGCCAGGAATGCCAGGAATCGTCAGTTTACGGATGAATATCCAATGTCAAATTTCAAACGCTCATAAAAATTGTTTTTGACTTTCTGGTAAACTTTTTTTCTGATATAAAAATAGAAACACATATGGAGAATCTTGTATTAAATTTTCAAATTTTAGGTTTAAATAGAAAAATTTTTATGAATTTCTTAATCCAAAAAAGTAACGAATTTTCATGATTTTTACGTATTTTTTCGCCATTCTAACTTTAGACGCTTATAAAAAACAAATTTTAAAATATGCTCAACTTTTTTTTTAATTTTCACTTACAAAAAGTTATGAAAAACCTTGTATTAAATTTTCAAGTTTTTTGACAAGGTAAATTTTTTATATCGACATTTAAAAAAAAATTACCGAAAACTTCTTAGGCCTATAAAAAGCTCAAAAATCAGCAAAATATTTTGAAAATTTCGTGGTATATACTACCAGGGATGGTAGCAAAGAACATTTGCAATATTACAGTGAAGGTTTCAAGTCGGTAGTACTATTATTCGATAAGTAATTAATTTTTGAAATCAAAATTTGCACATCTACCGGGTGATTACACGTTAAACTGTCAATTTCCAGCCGTCAGCTCAGTGCACCCAGGGTTTTTAGTATTTTTACACGAAACTAGCAGGGACGGTAGCCAGAAACATTTGCAATATTACAGTCAAGGTTTCAAGTCCTTTTATGTTACATTTCACATAGAGTATCCTGTAATTTGGTGGTACTCACTCGGTTAAGTATACATAGACTCACTTTTAATATAGTTTTACATAATTTAAATTTAAAACAAAAATCAATATTTCATTGTTATTTTAGTATATTACTACAATTTATACATTCATCCATATACATTTGCAATTCATTACTCCTGTAAAAAAAAAATTAAAAAATTATAACAAATAATCAGGTAGTTAAGAGGACGTCGCACCCGCATGGCTGGGTATGTTATGAACGTAAGGAAAAAACATCCTGGTGAGACGTCGATTTAATTTAAAAAAAATAACATACCTTGGATAAAATGATGATTGTGATTTACTTATAGAATTTGGTGTATTTATTACTGATGATATTAAATTATTATTTTGTATGGACTTTAAACTGTTTATTTTTATGTAATTATGAATTTTTGTAATATTAGATTTATATGTTTTTAGATGGAGTCGGAAATCAGAATGGAAAGTGACGAGATTTGTTTTGAGGTGATAGTAAAGGGAAGAATTTAAATTTTGGTGAAGGAAATTAATTTTGTTTGTTAAAATTGAAAAGTCGAATTGATGGGGTTTTATGTTATGGTTTCTGAAGTAGTAATGATATAAATCAGGATGTGTACGTACGATGGTATGAAATAATTTATAATTGTTTAAATTTTTGATTGAGGAAAATGAATGTTGGTTTAAATGTCCGTGTAGTTAGCCGCCCAACATTACCCCTCCTAACTCATATTTGGAAATCTTTTAGTAAGTCATTAGTAATTATTTGTAAGCACAAAATCAGAATTTGTAAGTCAACAACTTTCGATGTATCCCTGAAAGTTTGGCCAGCCGGGTCACTTCAACTTTTTAAAAAAAATTTTTCACCCCTGCAAAGCGTTCCATTAGTAAGTATTTGTAAGACCAAATTCGAACTTGAAAAAGTTGTGATTCAAAAAGTTTTGGTTAAAAAATTCAAAAATTAACAAACTTGATATCAATAAAACCGAAATATTATACTTACCAATATGGTACAAAAATTGTATTAGATAATTATTATTTCAATTAATTATTTGTAAATTACCAACTTAACTTCAGAGTAAAAAGTGGCCAAGTGACAATTTTTCACTTAAACATTTTATAATTAACTATGAAAAATGTATTATACTCTTATAATATAATTATATTATGATTAATTTAGTCATTACATATTTTCCTAAAACTTAAGATCAATCAAATTAATATTTTACTTAAATTTTTAAAATAACAAACTTTATTTTTACCATCACAATTAAAATAAATACAATATTATACTTTTTTTTTTCTTAAAAACAATTGAACAGATTTAAAAAAAAAATTATAAGCTTTAAAATAGAACACAATATTTTTATACCTTTACTTATACTTTAAAATAAACAACATTATAACAACAAACATAAACAATATATTTTAGTTATTATCATAATTCTAATCAATTACAAGAATTTTGTGTATCACATAACTTAATTATAATAATATAATACTAATGAGCAACATTTTGAATTTTAAATAAAAGATTAAATTACTTTTATAATATTTAATTAGATAAAAACACGATGTAAACTTTATAAGAATTATAACTTTTTATTGACAAGTTCTTTAAATAACTACAGTAGGTACCTTATTTTATTTTAATCAGTCTTAAAATAAATTATATTAATCAGACTCATTTTCAGATTCAGAGATTATCACTGTATCCTTTTGTTTTGAACATGTCGGAATACTTTGATACCACTCATGGAATTCTACAGGAATGGCTTCAGTCTTACAAAGTTTCATGAGATCTTATTTTTTAAGGTTATCAGGATATTTTGTTTGTTCTACCTCTTCCACTAACGCGTATACTTTTTTAAAACTCTTCATCTGAATAGTTATATTTAAACTGTATAACACCAGGCTCAGTTTTCTCATATTTTAAAACCTTAATTTTTAACTAATTCACTTTATTACCTTGTATATCAGTTGTACGGTTTTTTATTATTAAACTTGCTAAACTTTTCAAGTCAAGAAAATCAGTATATTTCAATTCTTGAACAGTGTAGCTAGAATATTTTTTATTATACCTATTAGAACGAACTAGTCGACAAATTTAAGCCAGTCATGCATAGTATACACACGAATATTTTTTCTTGCTGCCTCAATTGTGCAATGCATGCTGTCCACTTCCATGTACGAATGTCCACTCTCCATGAAATTATGTGTTATAACATCAATTTTTGAATGCGTGACAATGTATAAGAATAAAGCTGCTGTACCTATATTTATTCCTATTTTGACCACTGCAAGTATCAGAAAATAGGGAAATATAATTTATATTTGATGGGAGCTGTTCAATCCATTTTAGTAAAGCTGTACTGATTTCTGAACTTCCTTTTTGTCCGTTTATTTCAGTCCTTAAAAAACAAAAGGCATTGTGTGGGGGTGCAGCCTCATACAAAGTTAAATTGTAAGTACAAAGTTTTCTACTGTAGTACATACTAGAGACATCAGAACTAGGAATCTGTAATACACTTTGTAAGTCAAATGTAGCACTGCAAAAATTATTGCAGTTTGAAGCTTTTTCTTTGTCAAAGTTTTTAGCTGCAAACGATTCATCCCTTTTTCGAATATGATCTGTTCATAATACTTAATTGAAATATAACAAAATATTGTTCTGTTATTAAATTAGTAAGCAATATATTATTATTATAATTTATAATACTTCGAAATCATTACTAACTATCATCATTATTATTAGTGCATAAAGCAATGAGCTTCCTACAACGACTAGAGCGAGTGTTCATTATTTGAAATATGACTTCCTTCTTATTAGTTATTAGGAACTAGGTATTATAAATTATTAAAACAAATAATAAAATTTAAAACATAAAAACATAACAAATTACTTATTAACTTGTATTATTATCAATTAACATAACGTATAATATAAAGAGACGTACATAATAGAGCTGTTAAGTTCGTGAACGAATAGTTCATATGAACTATTCTTTAAAATGAACTATTCCGTACTAAATCAGTGTATGTTGTTTAATAGTTCACAGTTCGTAAAAAGATTATGTTGGTATTAACTATTAAGGATGGTCACTATGATTGATAAGAAGTGTGAATGATATGAACATTATGAACTGAACTATGTAGTTGTTTAAAACCAAGGTTTATAGATTATAATCTATAATTTATAATTTATAAACCTAGGTTGTGAACTACTGAACAACTGAACTAGGTAGACAACTGTCAACTAGGCATGGGTGCATGACGTATTGACGTCGCATGTGAACTATGTTACTAGTACTATGAACTATTCGTTCACGAACTTAAGAGCTCTACCGGAGTGTAGACTGTAGTAGTAGTACAGTAACTGTAGTGTAGTTCATCAAGTTCATAAAGTTTCTGAACGATAATACGACATGAACTACACGGCTTTACGATTATTTTGATTTACGATGTTTATTTTACGTCTTAGGTGTCAGTCAATAATTCAGCACTCGCCACTTACTCGCAGCACCTAACCTAACACGTGTTCGTCAAATTTAAAGAAGTATTTAAAAATTAATAGCAAGTAAAAACTAAATACTTTTACTCATATTATAAAAATGTTAAAATAAGATAAAAGTATATTAATAGTAAAATTAAAGTTAGTTATTAATTACAGTCACAATAATTTAATAATTTTCAACTACAAACTACAAAGTTACTTGCAAATTTTCGAGATTTTGACACAGATCGTAAAATTATGATGTTTATACACTTAAAAATAAAATACAATAATTGTTAGATAAAAAAAAGATAAAGGTATATAAATACTAAGATTAGGTGTGTCAGTAGTAATTATTACATGTAATTTAGTCTAATATTGTAATATGTAAAAAACATAGTATAATAGATATGTATAATAACATAATTTGGTATAATATAGTAATGTGTCAATAATACATTTTGTCATAAATGAATAATATAAATAATATAAGAGATTAATTGATTTGGTATGTACTATTAAATTAAATGATATTCATAAGTTATTATGTAAAAATATTAATTGAGATGCTTTTTTTGTGTTTAGACTATTTCTCTTTTGAGTAATTATTTGACCGGCTACAGAAAAAATGCGTTCGCATGGCACACTTGTAGCTGTTATACAAAGACGCTTTAATACAAAAGTGTGAAGTCTAGGGTAAATAGATTTACGCTCATGCCATCATTTCAATGGGTCATCGTGTCTGTCAATCAATGGTTTTTGCATGTATCTATCCAATTCAATTATACCAGCAGCTGTAGGATTTTGAATGGATTTTAATTGCCCAACTTTGTTTTCATAAACTTTCCAGAGCAGAGAAGAAGATGGTTTGGAAGTACTTGTTACTGTTTCTAATGACTGTTCTGGATTAGAATCTGATGGTAATTTTATGTTGCTTATCCTTGTTCTTAAAATGTCTAACGCCTTGTCAAATTTATTTTCACTTCTAAAACCATATTTTTTAAACCTAGGATCCAGGATTGCTGCTTGAGAAATTAATTCATTATCTTCAATTTCATCAAAACGTTTTTTTTAATTCAGACTTGAGAGAAATAGCCATTTGATTTACTTCACTAGGAATATTAATATCTAAAACGAACATATCGATAGTATGGAACATAGAACTCACTAATACTATCACTTTTGAAATTGAAACTGTTTTCTCAGAGCTAATTTCTTCAGTAACTTCATAAAATATTTGTAACACCTCAACAGCTTTTTCTATTACTTCCCATTCAGCCGGTGTTAAAACTTGAATATTACTTTGGAGTATTGCCAAAGTTGATAATACGGCATCCTTAATGGTAATAATTCTTTTTAACATATCATATGTGGAGTTCCACCTAGTCACAACATCGTGTTTTAATTTTAATTCAGGTAAACCCATGTTTTTTGTGCAGAATATAATTTTGAAAGAGCTGAACTACTTTTCTTAAAAATTCTACTATACATTTGACTTTTTTTGATGGTGTCGATATGTGTTCCAAAGAATGCTGTACAGCTAAATTTATTGAGTGTACAAAACATCCAATATGTCGATATTTCATTTCACGTACTGCTGCTGTTATATTTGGAGCATTATCAGTAACTATAGCTACAAATTTATTATCGATGTCCCACTCAACTGTAATGTTTTTTAGGTAGTTTGCCAAATTTATTGAAGTATGTCTATCATTGAATTCTTCACAAAAAAGACATATAGAAGAAAGTGTGCCATTAGGAGCAATTAAATGAGCAGTTATTGCTAAATAATCTCTATTATTAATACATGTTCAACCATCAGTTGTAAGTGAAACAGCTGTAGAACTTTTTATTTGTTGTTTTAGATTTTCCAATGTACAGTTGTATAATTTAGGAATTAAATTTTTTGAATCTGTTTGTCGGCATGGAAGCTGATATCCAGGGTTTAGCATCTTAACAAATTTTCGAAATTCCTTATCATCCACCATACGAAATGGATAATATCTATTTAGAATTAAAAACTCTAAGAAACCTTGTTTTATTCTTGTCACTTGATCATCTAGTTGTTTTTATCTAACAATAGAGACTGGCTTTTTACTTTGTATAAAATTAGTAATACTACTTTGCTGTTTTATATTAAAATGTGGGGTATTGGATTTTACCGGAATTCCTATAACAGTTATATTTTATCATAAAAATAAGTATAAGTATAAGTAACCAACTCCGAAAAAAAAATCGCAACATGACGCCTATGGGTCATAAAACACCCTTCACCATGCCACCATGTACATAATACTATGACCTTGTCAATTTTATGAAAATCATTAGTTAGTTTGAACTTTTAAAATTGTAATTATCTCAAATAAATAGTTAAATTAATATGTAAATACCGGGATCGTCTATACTATCTTTTTCATGTATTATTTCAGTGGGTTTTGGCACCGACAAAATAACTGCAGGATGTACAGTTCTAAAGTGTCTGCTTAAATTACCAAATGAACCTGCTGCAACACTCAATATTTTGGAGCAATAACCACATTTTGCTTTATCATTTTCTAAATCACGAAAATGATTCCACATAGTACTTCTTTTCCGTGGGGCCATGTTATAAGTTCTTTAATAATAATTAAAATGTAATCACGAACGAACGAACGTCGGATACGTACTGCTTCTCATTTCATCTTACAATTTAGGATCTAGTTGTCATTAGGTTTTACCACAACTACCTATTTAATAGACTAATAATACTTCATAATTTGTTAAATGAATAATATTTTTCAAAAATATTAATTTCAGTTTATAAATGTACATTTTTTTCTTACCTACTAGCCGCTAATAATAAATAATAATTATAAAAATTATAATTTATATATAATATATAATATATAAAGTATAGTACTTATAGAGTTTGGTGTATCTATAACTGATGATATAAACATATGATTTTTCATAAATTTTAAGCTGTTTTCTTTAATGTAATTGTCGATTTTTGAAATATTAGAGTTATAGGATTTTAGATGGAGGCGGAAATCAGAATGGAAGGAGTTTAGATTTGTTTTTAGGTGATCGTAGAGGATGGAATTTAAATTTTGATGAAGGAAATTAATTTTTTTTTTTAATTGAAATGTCGAAATCGTGAGGTTTTAAATTATAGCGCCAGGAATAGTTTTGAAACACAGAAAGAGGTATATTTACGATTGTATAAAATAATTTGGATCTGTTTAAATTTTTGAATGAAAATGAATTTTGGTTTAATGAGTAATGATACGGAGATTTTAAAGAGGATCGGAAGCGTTTGAGAATTTTTTTGTTGTTTAAAGTAAATACTGATTTTCTAAGAAGGAAACTTGAAAATGATTCATTAAAATTTAATTTTATTATTTTGGAAAATATTATTATGTTTTTTATCAGGCATTTCATCTGCAATTTTTTTAAATTATAATTATTATAACTATATATAATACATTTTGGAAATATTTAATAAAATATGTATATGTAAATAACTTACGGAAATATCATTATCATATTTATTTTTATTTAACCATTGAAATATACCAATAATTATGACTTCAATATTTGTAAAATCTTTAATTTTTTCTATTATACATTTTTTATAATACTTTCCAATATCTAAATACACTGAGTATACTGAGTTACACCCTTTCTGTAAATAGATGTATATATGTAAAAATTATTTGTGATTTAAATTTAAATTAATTTTTTTTCAGGAACTTACACTATCATATCAATATTAAAATATTTATTTTTTTCTAAATCCTCCAATTTCGAAACTATATGTCTAAAATTATAAAAATATTCATTGCGATATATGGAATACCCTCCTTCCGTTAATGCGTCGTTTAAATCATAGAATTTATCAATATGTTGGTAAACAACATTAAATTGTGCACATAGCATCATATCAAATATTGTGTCATGCATTAATTTTGCAAAGATTGGATTCTGTTTACTGTAAATAATTGTAAATAAATGTAAATGTATATAATTAAAAATTTATACAGTGAATAATATAAAAATAGTCCTACTCTTTAATTTACTCTTTATATCTTTTAAATTTAATATATTACTTTGTTTTGGTATATTACACATTGGCGTTTCTATGTTAATGAGATCGAGAGGAAGTTTGAATGCTGAGTGGGCCGTCCTCTCCCCTCCAAAAGCGTAGCAGCAATGCCAGAAGATGCAACAGCCAAAGCAATACTACGATTGCTCCTTACTTTTGTCAAAAGCAAGTTTATAAGAAAAGTTTTTCCTGTTCCTGCAGGAGCACTTAAGAAAAAATTTTTTCCAGTATCAGATTTAATGCTGTGCATTATCCGACTATAGACATTGTATTGCTCGTTCGTCTGTAAGGCCTCGTTGCTCACTACTACCTTTGTTAAGGTATTCAGGTCGTAGTTTATCTCTCTCTGATAGACTATGTTTTTAAAGTTATTTTCTACCATTTGACCTCGATCAATTGCATTAACATCATTCCTCCCCACAGCATCTTTGAGATGAATATAGTTCTCAGCTCTTAGCTGTTTCTGATGATTCCTAATAAAATTCAACCTTTCAGTTTCAATTTTTGCGTATATGTCGACCAAATATTGACTGAAGAGGGAGCGGAAGTATACAATATGGTATATTTTCGTATAAAGTCCATAAAATGATTATGATGGGGGTGTCTGTCCATAAGCGGGCTGTTGAGAGGTTCTGGCAAATGTTTAAAAGATGGAAGCTGCACTTTGCCATTATTGCAGCACTTTCCGGGGTTTTTTCTTTCCATTTTAGAGCATTGCAGTATTTGCACTTGTGGTTCATAGAACCAAGAGCTATAGTTTTTTCTGCCTCATAAACCAGGTCAGGATTGTACGTCATTCCTTAGTTGACCATTATTTTCCATGGAAGTGTCAGTCTTTCAACTTTCCGGCAGCTCTGCCTATCTCAGGATTATCTAGCTGGTACCTGGCAACTGTAGATCTGTTCACTAAAGGATTACGAAGTGCATATGTCTTTGCAGAGTTTTTAAGTTGTTTTTTTCTTATATTGCCAGTGTATCTGGCACGGCGTTTTCTACCATTCTTCAGGGATAAAGAGAAAGGTGATTGCTGTAATATGGAATTTCTCTGAGGGATCAATATTTCTGACTCATTAGGCAGATATACATCAAAATGACCCCTAGAGAGATTTTGCGTAAAACGCATCCTCAACACAGGGTAACCTTCAATACCAAAACGCTCATAGAGCTGATAATTGCGGTAAACTTCAAAAACGTAGTTGAACAATTATCCAGCGGCCACCAATTCACATAAACCACCATAAGTATATAGTTGAGAAATGTCAGCAAAATACTCAGCGGAGTTCATATAGTTATCCCCATTGTTGTCGTGAGACATGATAGAAAACTCCGTCCAATTTTTTGTTACGTGGCTCACAATAAGCTTGCGTATTTCTCTGGCCAGTTTTTGTTCAGTTCCGTACATAAGATAGAAGAGCGAATTAAATAAACAGGCACCATTTCATGTGAGATACCATTTCCCCATTCACGTTTAATAACTCGATGACAACGGTGGCTAATCGTCAATGGTGGGGAGTGAGTAGGGCTGACGGAGTTGTAGACAGCACGTATTCACCATTTCGCGTTATCTTTGTACTTTGACCGTCTACCGCCCGTACCTATTGTGTGTTGCAATCGCGGGTCGCCGATAACTTCGACTATAGGCTATATATAATTGGTTGTTATTATTAAATTGTGAATTCCACTTATTATTAGCACTATCAATACACTGAACAGCGATTAACAGTTGGAAAAAAATACATATATATAGCTTTATAAAATGTATACAAACTTTAAAAAAAGACTAAATGTAAATGTATCAACACATAAATCAGGTTGTTATAGCAACTATTTATAAACAAAAATTCCATCGTAAATCAAAAAATCCCCGTTTTAGCAACCCTTTAAAATGCGAATTTTGAAAAATCCTTTCTTAGTGCGCCGCTACATTGCTTAAGGCAACTCTGTACAAAATTTGAGGTCTCTATACCCAGCGGTTTGGTCTGGGCGTTGATGAGTGAATCGTGTCAGACCCGACACGGCGTTGCCCGTGTAATTAGTTCCCCTTTTGGCATTTTCATAGGTCGTGTGTTATTGTTTAATTTAATTGTTTGTGTGTGTGTGTGTGTGTGTTAATGCTATTGTTATAGCACCATTAGATTCATTGATAACATTTATTTATAGGATGTGAATATTGTTATTATTTTTTTTATTATTATTATAGCACCTCCTTATAAACTACATTGGTTGTTCTTCCGTTTGGGGCAAGAAATGTACGATATCTCTATTTTCAAATTGCTGACTTCCAATTATCAGAGCTATTTCATTTTGTGTTGGTGCGTTAAAGCGACCAACATGAGCATTATTTGGTTTTCTGTCTGCACGGATGACCACTTTAAATTCTTTACAGTTCTTTTGCACCGCATTAATCGTGGTCTTAAATTGTTTGACATAACTGTTTTTTTCATGGAGCATGCTTTGCAATTGTTTGACCAACCCTGGTTTGATGTCTGTAAAATTGGCGCACCTAGAGCGAACTTCCCTCTCATCCTCTCCTACAAAATATATTTGTAAAAATTGGACATTCTGATCAGGTTTATGCATGAGACTCCCTATCAAATGATACACCTGTCCTTGAACTTTGAAAGTAGGCATAAATCCTTCTGTTACAAGTTTTTGAGCCCCAAATGATGTCATTTGAAAACACCCATTGTATTTTCGTATAAGGTCCATAAAATGATTATGATTGGGGTGTCTGTCCATAAGCAGGCTGTTGAGAGGTTCCGGCAAATGTTCAAAAGATGGAAGCTGCACTTTGCCATTATTGCAGCACATGCCGGGGGTTTCTTCTTTCCATTTTAGAGCATTGCAGTATTCGCACTTGTGGTTCATAGAACCAAGAGCTATAGTTTTTTCTGCCTCATAAGCCAGGTTAGGATTGTACGTCATTCCTGAGTTGACCATTATTTTCCATGGAAGTGTCAGTCTTTCAACTTTCCGGCGGGGATTAGTATGCTCATATCGAGACTTAGCAGCTCTGCCTACCTCAGGATTATCTAGCTGGTACCTGGCAACTGCAGATCTGTTCACTAAAGGATTACGAATTGCATATGTCTTTGCCGCGTTTTTAAGTTGTTTTTTTCTTATATTGCTAGTGTATCTGGCACGGCGATTTCTACCCTTCTTCAAGGATAAAGAGAAAGGTGATTGCTGTAATATGGAATCTCTCTGAGGGATCAATATTTCTGACTCATTAGGCAGGTATACATCAAAATGGCCAATAGAGAGATTTTGTGTAAAACGCATCCTCAACACAGGGTAACCTTCAATACCAAAACGCTCATAGAGCTGATAATTGCGGTAAACTTCAAAAACGTAGTTGAACATGTGCCCAGCGGCCACCAATTCACATAAACCACCATAAGTATATAATTGAGACATGTCAGCAAAATACTCAGCGGAACTCATATAGTTGTTCCCATTGTTGTCGTGAGACATGACAGAAAACTCCGTCCAATTTTTTGTTACGTGGCTCACAATAAGCTTGCGTATTTCTCTGGCCATTTGCTCAGTTCCGTACATAAGATAGGAGAGCGAATTAAATAAACAGGCACCATCTCCTGTAATAGGTACAACGATGTGAGATACCATTTCCCCATTCACGTTTAAAAACTCTATGACAACGGTGGCTGATCGGTCAATGGTGGGGGGGTGAGTAAGGCCGACGGAGTTGTAGGCAGCACGTATTTACCATTTCGCGTTATCTTTGTACTTTGACCGTCTACCGCCCGTACTTACTGTATGTTGCAATCGCGAGTCGCCGATAACTTTGCCTATATGTATATAGATTAATTACACTGTGTATACACTTTACAGTGTATCAATACACTGAACAGCGATTAACAATTTGAAAAAAATACATATACATATAGCTATATAAAATGTATACAAACTTTAAAAAAATAACTAAATGTAAGTAACATAAATCAGGTTGTTATAGCAACTATTTATAAACAAAAAACAAAAAAGGAACCTCTGTACAAAATTTTAATTAGCTGTAATAATAAAGTGATAAATGTGTTAACACATAAATCAAGTTGTTATAGCAACCATTTATAAACAAAAATTAAAAACAAAATTTCCATCGTAAATCTCAAAATCCCCGTTTGAGCAACCCTTTAAAATGCGAATTTTGAAAAATCCTTTCTTAGTGCGCACTTACATTGCTTAAGGAACCTCTGTACAAAATTTCAAGTCCCTATACCCAGCGGTTTAGTCTGGGCGTTGATGAGTGAATCGGGGCGGTCTCCTATATGTATATAGATAACTGTATTAATCTATTAATCTTTTTTTATCTATTTATTTTATTTATTTATTAATCTAAATGTAAATGTATCAACACATAAATCAGGTTGTTATAGCAACTATTTATAAACAAAAATTCCATCGTAAATCACAAAATCCCTGTTTTAAGCAACCCTTTAAAATGCGAATTTTGAAAAATCCTTTCTTAGTGCGCCTCTGCGTAGCTTAAGGAACCTCTGTATAAAATTTGAAGTCCCTATACCCAGCGGTTTTGTCTGGGCGTTAATGTGTGAAACGGGGCGGTCTCTTGTATGTATCATTCAAACTATAATATCCACGATTTAAGATAGTATGGTTGCCCGTCGACTTGAGATAAGATAAACCATAAAGTGAAACCATGAAGACTAGAGATAAGGTGGCAACTCGTTGACATATAGTAAGACATAAAGTATTTAACACTAAACAATATAATATTAATATAATAAGGCCAAATTCTGCTGGCCATCTGCACAAAAATTGGTTCTATAAAACATCGCACACTAATTTCTCCACTAGTCTCCATGGTGGTCAAATCCTAGGCTGGCTTGGAGTATAATTAACCCGTATTAGATAGGGACATATTTGATTTTATTACCTTTAAAAAATTATAATTAAAAAACTAAAAATCGTATTTAAATTATAATTACACCATCGCATAAGAGGTCTATGATGGGTAACCATACTATCTTAAACCGTGATTCGTGATAATAACACAGATAGGTACATATGTTTTAATTTTAATAAACTTCAAATTAAGGAGGATTTTTAAGATTTGTTATTGAGAGACAGTGGCGTATTTACAGGGGGAAGATATAGGGGATCCCCCCTGGGTTATTTTTACTAATAAGTTTAATAATGTCGTACGTGTATGACAGCATTACAGAATGAAATTATTGAAAACACTTAATTATAAAAATAATATTGAATATTAATTTATTAAGATTTTGGAAATGCCCGTAGTCTATAGGTACATGACTTACTGCTAAATATGTATATGATTGAAAATAATTCGTATCATAAATCGTAAAATGTTGTAAAATGCCGTCAATTATCATTATTGTCAATAACAATTCGGCTATTATCAAGATTCAAATAATAGGCGTTTGTTTGCTATTTTAAAATATTTTGCAGGGCAAAAGCTTGTATGTACATATAAATAGGCATTCAAATAATTCAATGGAATACAAATGATTATCAAACTTAAGCACTAAAATACGAGAAATTACTTATTTTTATAATTTATAATTGCATTAGTTAATTTTTAATCCAACATAATAATTCACTTTTTATTTTAGTCGAATACTTGCTCTAGTACCAGTAGTATATGTTACGGGGAGACGATTTGTAAAGCAGTCCGGCGACCGGAGCCGCCTACAGATCCACCACCTTTTCGTTGTCGGGCGCGTTACCTCCTCCCCCGCGAGCACTTAGTGAATCCCCTAGGATCAGGCACCAGCTTTCACGCGGCGGCATCCGTGTGTGGACGGTCATGAGCGACGCGTGCGGCCAGTGGTGCGGGGTAACCCCGTGTCAACCCCTTCTCCTATCTAGCATACTCCCGGCGCCACCACGAGTCCATCCTCATACGTCTCGGGCGCGAGACGCTCGATGTGGGGCTAAACCATGTGGCCGCGCCTCGGGGATCGGACGCGCGACATAACGTCGGAGCCTCGCTCGGTAGTTCGGTCAATCGTTATGGCCGCTGAGCCCGGGGTTTTGCATCTCCGACAAGTTTCGGACCAATTCCAAAAACTCGCAACCACCTATCCCGCAAAGCGTCCCTCCGCGACCAGGGCTGGGCTATACCGCGAAGTTTCCTGAATTGCTGCGGTAACGGCGCAAAGGTAGGGTCCCGCTTCCTACACCGTGTTGTGGGTTTCACGTGCAATTGTAGCGTCCCCAGCTCCGAGCCAGCCGGGGGCGCGCACTTGTTTCGCCGTAGTAAGGGGTCTGGCCTTTCGTTCGTTTATGGCTCTCGGACTGAGTATGCCGCACTGTCTTAATGAGGTCCTCCAATTCCTCTTTCAGTAGCCCTAGACCTCAGTGCTTCGGCCCAAGGGTGTTTAACGGTCGCCTTTTTCGCTAAGTGATTACTGAATGTCCTTTTCTGGTCAAAAGTCACTCCCAGGTATTTCGCCGTGGAGGTCTTTTGACTTTCAGTTCCCCAATTCTCAGATTCAAGGGCTTATCGGGCGTTAATGACCCCTTAAGCCAGATGTTTTGTGTCTTGACCGCCGAGAAGGATAGCTTTCTTTCATTCGCCCAGCGGCGTGCCCTCTCGAGCAATTCGTTTGCTCTTTCCGTTAGCTCCCGACGGTGTTTACCCACAATCAGGAACGCTAGACCGTCTGCATACGCGACGATCTCTGTACCAACGGCCAGGTCGTCGCTCAGTAGCGGGTTCACCGCTTGCCGCCATTGGTCTGGCCCGAACTGACTCCCCTGCGGGCAGCCCCTCGTCAAGGTTCTTGACATAAGTTCTCCCCCACGGATATATGAGCCCGACGCCCGTCTAGGTAGCTTTTCGTGAGGTTCGATCAGGCCGTCGCTGCAGCCGTTGGACTGCAAGTCCTTAATAGGGTGGGGCCACCAGAGGCAGTCAAATGCGCCCGTTATGTCAAGAAAGATTCCGAGCACATACTTTTCCGTGCGTTAGACAGTCCTCCCAACACGCGGTCAATTGCGCCGACGGTCGATCGGTCCTTTGTAAACCCATACTGCCTTGCCGACATTCGCGAGTCCGTATCCGCTCGGATTCTCGTCACGATTATACTTTCTAGCGCCTTCGCCAAAACTGGTAGGAGGCTTATCGGACGATAAGATTTTGCCTCCGTCGGGTCCTTTCCCGGTCTTTTTCGGATAATCACCAGATCAGCGTCTTTCCACGTGCTCGGAAAAATCCAAGACCTAAGTGCGCAGTTAAATGCGTGAGAGATCGGCTCGGCGAGTACGGGCCAGGCTTGTTTCAGGATTCCCGAGGTTATACCGTCGAGGCCTGCAGCCTTCTTTGATTCTATGCGCCAAATGGCCATTTTTACCTCATCGACATCGCACAATCTGACCGGGTCACCACTCGGGATAAGTCTAGGTAGCACCAGCGCTAAAGAGCCCACCGAGATTCCGGTCTCCCTTCGAACCACCATCTGTTCCGCGGATTTGTTTAGCTCACTATCCTTAGGGACCAGCTGTTCAAGTAGTCTTTCACCGGTCTCTCTAAGCGAGCAAAAGAATAATCCGTCCAGCTTCCGGATCGACGTTGGAAGTTCCTCCGAAAGTTTTCCTCTGACTTTCGCCCACCGGTAGACAGACCCCCACGAATTATCGTTCCCGACTTCGGTCACGAATTATCGCTAAGCGTCCCGTCTGGCCCCGGAAACAGGTTCGTTTGAACATAGTCTTTCTAAGGAGGAATCTCCTCCTCAGGGTTCTCTTTGTAAGGGCGTTTCGCACATTTCTCAATTTGGCCTTCCAGCATCCAAGTATTTTTACTTCTTTGTCTAAGGTGGAATTCCACCAGGGTTAAACCGGCTTCAGCCTGGCGATCCTGACCCTACTCATGTGGATTTCGCACGCCGTTGCGAGCATTTGTGAAAGTGCCCGCGTGCAGATCTCTACGTCCGGACAACCGAGGTCGGTCGACCGCGTGCATTTCAGTTCTCTTAGTGTTATCCGGAATTTCGTGCAATCGTACTTAATTCTGTTCGGGTCGTTCGAGATTTCCGGGGTCGCAGGCTGCCTCTTTATTTCTAATGCAATCACTGCGTGATCGCTCGACGTAAGATCATGGGTTACCGTCCATTTTTCCACCCTGCGCGCTATAGCAGGCGACGCAAGGGTGACGTCCAGGTTGGCAGACCCCCTGTTTCTGAACGTCGGAGCCCCACCTGGCTCATTCATCACACTCAGATTTTTTTTCCGGATCATTTCGACCACAATGTCACCGCGCTCATTTGGAGACGAGTCGTTCCATGCCGCGGCCCTGGCGTTAACGTCTGCGCCGATGAGCACAGGAACGCCGAGTGCATCCAAGGCGGACCCAAGGGCGTCCGCGTGTATTTGCGTCGGTTCCGAGAAATGGAAGTAGGAAGATACCACCGTCCATTGGAGTTCACCTACCGTTATTTTTGCCACGGCTATGTGCGGTGTACAGAGATGTCTCAAGGCCAGGACACATATGGATGGGTTAGCGACAATGATGCCGCCTTTGGCGACTCCGTCGCCGCAACCACCCTTAGAAGGTTTCTGTCGAGCAAATTAATGCCCGACCCATCGGTCGCCGGTTTTTGTATGAGTGCCAAATCTATTTTCTCCCTTTCCATGAGGGAGAGCAGCTGATGCGCGACCAATTTTGACCACGCGACGTTCAACTGAATCACATTTATTGGAACTATGGGCGGTCTTAGACCCACCATCGGTACGGGTCGTTCCCTTACGGGTGAGTCAGCGCAAACTCCCTGGTCAGGCGTTTCCCGTGAAAGCACGGAACTCTTTGGGCGGGCGTGTATACTAAGAAGTCTTCAGAGTTATTCGCGGTTTCTGCACCTTTATCGGTCATTTCATTTATAGTATCACTGGGCGAACCAGTTTCGACTATGGAGGTCCGTCCGTCCCTCCTTTTATTAGCGTATTTATGCTTTTTTTCTCTAGGCTTCCTATTCGGAAGGCCTGGGGAAGCCGTGGTGACGACAGACTTGCGCTAGTACCAGTGTCGAACTACCGTCTAGGCAGCTGTCTAGCGAGTAGTAGCCTTAACCTTTCCAGGGCCTAGGCCCCGGCCAAGTACTAAAAAAAAAGTCCCTTCTTAATAGCTACATTGATGATCTGAGACCCTTAAGTTCGGAGTACTGGCTGGTGCACTATTTTTAACTGTTTTTGATTGTTAACGATTGCACAAAACAAACGAACAATATAAATTCAACTTACCAGCTACCATATTAATAATAATAATATAAAATTAAATCATTTTTTTTTCTTCGGGATATACTCCGAAATGGCTTGATAGTAATGTTCATCATACAAAGAACAAAGTTTTAGCCCTCTATCTTATCTGTAAATGTATGGTTTCAATAATTTACATTAAATTTATAATACAATTATAATCACGTGAATTTATTATTATTTTAATTAATTATGAAATTAAGGTTGTTACACTATAATGTCTCATACGGAAATAACGATAGACCAGTAAAACTGTAAATAAAAAAAATTGTTTTTACAAATCTTTACAATCGATTGAGCTAAAAAAAGTTGGGTTTTTCGATAATGATCCCATTTCTTCAGCCCTCCCCCACTTTAATTTTTTAATAACTTTTTATGTTTATTTTTTACAAAACTTTACAAACGTAATGTCTTGTTTAATTGTAAACATTTTTTATTGTGGAGGGGGGGTTGGGTAAATGTACCTAAATTAACTATACCTCCTGGGAATAACACAATACAATAAAATTTTAAGTTTAATAATTATTTCAAATTAAAATATATTTATATATTTATTTATATATTATTATATCTCTTCATTCAATCTCTGTACACAGTATTTTTCAATAATCTTCCTCCTGCACTAGCCTACTATCTATCAATCCTAAAATTCTTGATACTTGATATGTTAAATATAGTGGTAGAATTAAATTCTAGATATATTAAGTTGGAAATCAAAAAAATCAAAAATAAATAATAATAAGATGAAGACTTAGTATATAATATATAAAATAAATTCTAATATTTATTTAAGCTTAAAATATATTTGTAGGTGAAGCAGAAAGAAGTTGTAAGAACCATTAATATATAGGGGAGAGCGGGGTAAGTTGTTACAATTTCAACATATATAATTTTAATATTTTTTCTTTCATTAATATTATAATTTATGTTACACCATTTTATTAAATAACTTCTTAGGTGTCTTTCTGTGTAAAAAAAGTCAGATAAATTCAATATTTAATACTTGATTAAATATGCTTAAGTCACCTTGTAAAACTGTAACTTGCCCCTGGGTGGGGTAAATTGTTACAGCCCAGGGCCAAATTGTTACAATATATATTTTTTTTCATTATATGTTATATTATTCCAAAAAATAACAATTATTCAGTACTTTTTTATTGCAGTTTATTATAGTAAGAACAGCCTTGTGTATACCAATTAAAAATTAATTAAACATATTAAAAATAACAATAAATATTCTATTATACAATTTTATAGCAAAATATATCTTTTAAACCTTATTGAATAAAAATTAACAGTTCCATGTTTTATTTATTTAACAGTCTTACACAAATATTAAGTTTTTTTTTTTATTGCAAGATATTATAATTTAAACAGTCTTCTGTATTACAATGAAAAATATTAAAACCAACAACTAAATATTCTTTTATACAATTGTATAACTAACAAAAAAATAACTTTTAAAACCTTTTTTTATACAAATTAACAGTCTTATGTTTTATTTATTCATTTAACAGCCTTATACATTACTTAATAGACTCTTTACCTATTCAGTATCTTCAAAACCTTCATCAAAATCAGAAGAACAGTTTTTACAATTGTAGAACAATAACCCATTTGCTCCAGCACATTTATGATGAGCCCACTTTTTGCAAGAACAACATTCAACCCAGTCTTCTCCTTTGCGGCTTTTAGAATATGCGCCAAAACAGATTATACAGAAATAATCATCATCTTCTTCTTCTGGGTACTAGGTTGGACTTATTGTTTTGATTTTTGACTAGATTTTTCATTGGTTTTAGTTTTCATAATTTACGTTTAGATCTAAAGTCTTTTTTCTTATTTTTCTCATCACGAGCCTCTAGTTCTAGTCTTAACTTTTCCTTTTCAGGCGTATCTGTTAAAATTGTATACTTCATTTTCTTTCTTGTACGATTGTTTCTTCTTTCATCTGCTTTTGGTAGAGGTCTTATGTCTTCAGGGGTTACTATTGTATGACCACTAGTAGATGGTTGTACACATTGTGGTGTATTAGGAGTCAGATTTTGAATTATGATCAATATTATTATCTGTGGTGGTTGACTGTCGTTGACCAATTGTTGACAGTTCAATAGCAATAGTATCATTTATTGAATCAGCAGTAAATGGTCTATCAGTAACTTCAGAGCACAAATAATCTTCATCCGTGAACACATTCCTGTTAATTGGCCATATACCAGTTTTAGTAAATCTAAAATAATTGTTAATAATATTAATAAATTTAAAGAAAAAGTAGAAGAATAAATATAGTTATAGCTACAAAATAAATATTAACGATTTTGAAGTATCAAAGAAAAAAATCTATTTTTACAGTGTGACCTTGGTCACAAGCTCACTTTATAATTAAAAAAAATTTAATTAATACTACTTACGTAATTAAGTGAGACTAAAAAATGTGTGTGAAATAATAAATGATCTGAAATAATGTAAACATATTATAAATGAAGAAATAAGTACTTAATTATTTGTTCATTTTAATTTGGAAGTAATTGATTTTAGTTTAATGAACTATATTAAATAACTATATATAACAATACTATAATATAATAATTAATTTTCAAATTAATACGGGCTCGCTTATCTTTGCAAACATGTTTGATGATTTTTTTGAAAATAAGATTATTATAAATATATATATACCATTATACCTACATTATTAAAAATAATAGTGTTTGATTCGATTAGTAATTAACTTAAAATAATTTAGGATAAAATTAAGATATCACCCACTATTAAGGAATAATACGATTAAATTTCAATATTTAATACAATTTTGAAAATAATTAAAATGTTTAATACTTATTCTAAGAATTTAAAAATGGTGCCGACTATACCAACAATGATTATGGAATAATAATGACGTTTTACAATTATTGAGAACAATAAAATAATTTTGAGCAGGACAAACTCTCAAGTACATTATTTAGTAGGTAAAAATTTACTGTTTTAATGATGGTAGGTTCCCCCCCCCCAACCGTCGAGGATATTATATTTTCCAACGTATATCCCCCCTCCCTGGACAGAATTCTAAATACGCGACTGTTGAAACAAGTCTGTAAAACGCTTAGAAGTTTAGAGCAAGAATTGAAAAATGTATTAGATTCCTCTGAAGTCCAACGCATTACAAACAAAATCAGGTTAGCAGAAGTCATAATAAATTATCATAAACTTGTTTTTAAACATTTTTAGGAAAAATAAAACGATTGCACGCCGTCTGTACAAAATAAAAACAGTGAACCGCATCAAATTATAAAATTTAATGAAAAAGCAAATAATCTTATGAAGATCCTATATTGAAATGACAAAAATAATAGATTACCTATATGACAAATATGATGAATTACATAACAAACATTTGCTACTGGAATACAAAATTATTCGTGTCGAAATAGAAAATAATTGTAGTAAAAAACAGCGTGATCGTTAATTACAAATTTATCATACCGTACCTACATTTTTATACACTATTTTCTTGAACTTTATGTATAAAATATCTAAAATAATGATGATAACTATTCCGATTTTTTTATTTAAAGAAGAAGACAATTTAGTATCACGGTTAAAATAAACCTAACCACCGACGGCGCCTTGCAGGCCACCCCAGTATGCCCGTAACGATGACACCGATCCCATCTCCGCACGTTCACACTATGACCCACTCGACACCGCGATAGCCCGACACACAGCGTTTGACCCACGATCTGGCCAGCAACCTTGGGAGTTACCATGAACTCTTTATCACGTCCCTTTCTCGTCACCCTACTTTTGTGCGAGACGAGTTCCAGATTCTTAAATCACCCCGTTGCCAGAGTCACAGAACTTTCATTCTGCTCTTCCAACAACACGGTGACTTCGTCGTCCTTTACCTCAATCCCGACCCCATGTACCATAATATGAGGATTTCTCTCGCCCGCCCGACGGATATCGAGCGAAGCTTTTTGGAGAAGTGTCCTCGTCTCCTCATTCTCCGGATCCTCATGTAACCTGTCTTTCCCCACCTTCTTCAACCTCTTAAGCCTTGGGGCACATTTCTTCTTCGCCAGCTCGTCCCAGAGGTTCTTGATCATCTGAGCCTCAGTCACTTCTGAAGTGACCTTTGGCTTTTCCGATCCCTCGTCTCTTTTCGGAGCCCAGTTCAGAACATATCCCCCATGCTTATTGTCACGGGCCTTTTGTATCTCCTCGAGAAGTATTCTAACTTCGTTCGGGACGACCCTCTTCTGACTTTTTTTCTTTCTCTCCTTTTTCTTCACTGTCGTCCATTCCGCTGCCTTAGGTTTTGGCTGCTCAAGGGGGGGGGGTCTTCCCGGGAATTCCACCCGTTTTCGCCCTTTTTCCTGCAGCACCGGTTTCGCCACCTTTTTAGGCTTCATAGACTGTTTTTCAAACAGTCTTTTCGACCACTTATAAAGTGTATTTGTTCTGGAGTCGTTGTAAGTGTTATTGCTATGTTGTTAATTAATTTTTTTATAAACAGATATTTTTTTATAAATTGTTTAATAATGTAATTTTTATTGCATGATGTCTTTATTTTATCTAATTTACAAAAGACTATTGTTGGAAGCTGAAACAGATGACAAAACACAATTAAATAAATTATTTGAATTTGTGAATCGTGATTATTGCCACTTACTCCATGAAACAAAGCAGTCCCAATATATGTTACATCGGTTATATTAAGAATTTTTCTTGCCGTTGAATTTTTATTTGTATTTATATAAATAGTTATTTTGTGAAGATCATCTATGTAATATATTGTTTTGTTATATATTTGATTTATTTTGATCAGCTGTTTTTGGTTTAATTGATGTAATATAATTTTAAGAGATGTTTTTGATGCTATGAAACGTATATTCAACAACACCATTATTATTTTTACATGATTAAAAATGTTACCAAGCTAAAATGAAAAAAAAAGTGTTATAAAAGTGCTGTCAAGACGGTTCAGTTAGGACATAGCGTAAAAGTATTAACAAGTACCGTATTGTACTGTTGTGAGACAGTAGAATGTGCATTAGGTATACGTATATAATGCACCAACTACATACAATTCAATTTTATCTTCTTGAAATATACTGAATTCAATTACGGAATCATTGTCAATTAACACATCAAATGATTCGTAATCTTTAATATCTGGATATCTGTTAAATTATACATTTTACGTTGATTATTAATTTTTTTTATTTTTTACTATTTTAAATTTAAGATTTTAATTAATTATTGTTTTAAAATATACGTCATACTTACAACACAGGTGTATGGTAATCATTAATAGTTGCATAATGATGCCACCAATTATCCATTACATCAATGAACCTCATAAATTCAAAATCAAGAGATTTTAAAACATTGTAATTTAAAAACTCATTCATATAAATTAAAAATTTATCATCCCTTATGAATATTTGTGTTTGAATGATAAATATATATACATAATTTTTAAGGATAGATAATTGTATTAATTTAGCTTTGCTCTCAATAATTTGTTTGAAAAGATCACTGTATAATAATAAAAATATATATTTTAATATATAATTATATTAATATAATTAATATTTTTATAATTACTCATCAGTAGATGGAACGGAGTTACAATGAAATAATTTGGTAATTTTGAAATCTAAATCAGTAATTGAGGTTGATCCTAGTGTGGAGAAATTAAAGTTTTGTGAAAAAATATTATGTGGGGGGTTCAAAAAAAATTTAAAAAGGGAGCCAGAAAAAAAGAATTGTTAGAATTTTGAAGAATATTTGATGATTTTAAAAATTTACAATAATAAAAAATTGAGTTCGAATAGCATAATTTTGATGTTTCTTTTATGAACTGATTAATTTTTTTTTGCCTAATTTTTTGCTGTAAGAATAATTAACGAAATTTTTACAAAACATTAAAATGTTTTTATGATTCTTCTCCAGATAGTATCAACCTCATCTGTCGACTTTATATAAGTAATTAAATTGTTAATATTTGTGTATCTTGATAAGCTCTGTAAATATTATTTGTATATTATTATTATTGTTACTTTTTTCAGAATTGTTACATACTTTAGAATTATTGGTTATTTGAAACTGTATATCCAAAAATTGGTTCATAATAATTTCTTTAAGATAATTTGGGTCAACAAATTTGCAACCAAAGCTGTTTAAATAGTAAAATAACTGTTCAATATTACAATGTTTTAAATCATTTATAGCATTCGAAAGTTTTGTAATCATGTCCTATAAGTTATTAAGAAAAATTAATAACAAAAACCAATATTGTAAAAATAGTTAAGTATGAATAAAAAAGCAGTTTTACATTATTTGCAAAATATTTCCTTTTCATTGGTGCTTTTTGCCAATGGTTGATTCTTAAATGTAGCAAAAATGTGTCCTCAGTAGAAAATTTTTTTGTGCATAGCGGACAAATAACAAGTAAAAATTTTGCATTTGACTTAGCGTTATAATTATATGCAATTTATTCATCGAAACCTACTGTAAAAAATAAAAACAAAAAAATAAAATTTTATTTCGTTAAGTATTGACCCATTATTGCATTTATAACGGCCATTAAAATTCGTAAAAAAAACCGTCCTCCCTACAGATTGCAGATTTCAAAACCACTATGGGCCGATGGTAAATGCACTCATGAATGCACTCATACTACTTTCAGAGCTCTAAATATATTATATTTCATTTTTATAATTTGTTGGACTGCAGTCCAACCATCAGCTGTAAAATATTGTTTGATTTCTCTTATAGCTAGGGTATCAACAATTATTGCGTTTGATACTTTCTCAGGTATACTCGTACACTCAAATACTCAATATCTTTTTCGCTGATCAAATGTTTTGTCTCAATTTTAAGCATTGCTATTTCTTCATCTACTAGCCATTTCAATATTTCCGCTTGTTTGGTGTTCAGTTGAAGTTGTTGGAAAGAAACTAACCCCACTGTATCAATTTTTCGTTTTTTTGGGAATTCCGATTGCTGTCTTATTGTTACCTACATATTATATTGTGGTATATTGGTAAGTAAAAATATTTATAAAAGGTATATTATTAGGTATAATTACCTTTTGGGCGGCCCCTTTTTGGAATTCTAGGTGGTAGTGTTGGTAATGCTAGTAAAGTATCTGTGCTAGTAATTTGTTAAGGAATATCAGTATTCTCATCATCTTCAGTGTTTCCAGTTTTCACTTGAAAGTTGTCAATTATTTCTTCAGTGTTCTCTACACTTAAACTTTTTACATAAATCTAGTAAGTATTATTATACAATTATCATGTTTATACACATTTAAAATTTCAAACTTGTATCACTAAGGTCAATATCTTAGTTTCTCTCCCAGGCATTAGCAATATATTTCAATAATTCCAAACGTTTTTGAAATTGTGTTCCAGTTGCTTCGGATGCCAAAGAAGCCAATTTTTTTACTTCGATAAAGGCATGTTGGAACTTTTCATGTTGATTGAAAGTACGTTTTTTTATGTGCTAATAGTAACACATTAACAGAGTTTTCTTCTGTAATGTTGAGTACAGTTTCTGATGAGATAACTCTACATACATTTTTATAATATTTTCTAGTCCACCTGTCAGCGCATAACTCTGGATGGTGTAATGAGAGCTCATGAATTTTCCTCAATTTGAAAATGTGGTGACACGCGGAAGACACATACTTGTTTTAAATGAACACGTACTCGATTTTAGTTACATTTGAAACACCTTCTCTAGAGTTAATGACACCTGACTGTGTCATATGATCAGTTGAAATCACTTGAACTGTATCCATCTGTTTTATTTTAGAATGTACTAGATTAAAAGCAAATGGTGTCAAATACTAAAAGAGTTCTTTGATGTCATCACTTAAACCACCTACATAACTAGGAGTTTTACAAAAACATTTTGTAGCTATATAGTCACGTTCAATTCGAAGAGTTATCATTAACATTTCTAACCCTTTAAATATATATATAACTAGCTGAATAACCCGTTTTCGCCCGTGTGCAGTTATTGCTTTCTCTAAATGAAATTCTTAAATCAGATGTTTATTATTTACCTTCTTTCTTTTTTCGGTCCTCTAGCAACATTCCTTAAATAAACTACGTGAATTTTCAAACGAAAATAATACCACGTAGGGTGGTACAGTTAAAATTAGTTTTATAATAACTAGTTGACCCTACACGGCGTTCACCGTTTGTTACTTTCTTTTTTTACATTTTCGTATGTTGTGTGTTAGTTTTTAATTTAATTGTATTGATAGTGCTAATAATACGTCGAATTCACAATTTAATTTTATGTGTGTAGGTATTTTAATTGTTATAGCACTATTAGTTTCATTGGAAACATACATTTATAGGCCGTGAATATTATAATATTATAATATTTTTTATTGTTATTAGCACCTACTTATATACTACATTGGTTGTTCTTCCACTTGCGGCAAGAATGACTAAATGTAAATGTATCAACACATAAATCAGGTTGTTATAGCAACTATTTATAAACAAAAATTCCATCGTAAATCACAAAATCCCCGTTTTAGCAACCCTTTAAAATGCGAATTTTGAAAAATCCTTTCTTAGTTCGCCTCTACGTTGCTTAAGGAACCTCTGTACCAAATTTGAAGTCCCTATACCCAGTGGTTTGGTCTGGGCGTTGATGAGTGAATCGGGGCGGTCTCCTATATGTATATAGATTAATAGCCGACCCCTGTGCGCTTCGCAGCACCAACACAAATATGCAATAAAAATCATTTATTTTTTCAAAATTCTTTATTATTAATCCAACACATTTGAGTTAACAATATTCTTTGTTTGTCCATTTAGGGCATACATAAATAAATAATTTGGAGTGCCAACTATTGAACAGGCCACGTATGCTGGCTCGTGCGAAAAACACGGCTCCTCCAAATTCAAACCGCATACTTGGAGCGTTTGTCCTTGTGCCTTATTGATGGACATGGCGAAGGGTAGGCGCACGGGGAATTACAATTGTTTGAATTCAAATGGCATGTCTGTTGGTATCAGAGGAATAAGTGGGATGAGTATAAATTCCCCCTTCGCTTTGCCAGTCAATATTGTGGCTTCGATTAAATTCGGCATCAATCTTTTTATAGCTAATCTTGTGCCGTTGCACAGTGTTGGTGCATTCAAATTCCTTAGTAAAATAATTGATGAGCCGACCTTCAAATTCAAGAAATGCGGTGGTATACCGGGTGGTTTCAACGAATTCAAAAATTTAACTGGATAGTTGACTGCATTATCTTCATTCAATGCGCTATCAATAAATTTGCATGATATTACTGCACTAGGCAATTTTTCTTGGATGAGGTAATTGATAGCAATGACCTGCAATTCTTTGGTGCCAGAATTGCGCGTTCACTCAACCAATTGTGATTCCTGTGATTCTGGATAATATTTGGAAACACTCGTTCAATCAATTCTACTTTTGATTGGAAAATTTTACAAAAATTGTTTGGCGAACTAATTAAACCGTTTGTGTTATCGCTTTGAATTTTGCAATTTCCGATTTCCAACAATTGGCTACGAAAACCGATCTGCAGATTGATCATTCTGCAATTGAACACGCATGTTTATGTTTAGCGTCAATTTTCGCACATATCTCCTCATGAAAGAAGACTTTAGGCACGCATTGATCTCATCTGCCGGTGTTGAGCGTAGAATTTTGGGCAGTGTTTGCCTTAAATCACCTGACAATAATATCAATGCACCACCAAAAATGTTTTGATTGCCATGCAAATCTTGTATTGTGCGGTGTATTGCTTCAAGTGATTTTTTGTGCGTTATCGTACATTCATCCAATAAAATAATTGTTGTTTGCTGCAAAACTTTCGCTATCGCAGAATTTCTTGATACATTGCACGTTGGAATACTCAATCACCTGTAATACATTAAAAATAATTACATTTCAATTAATGCAAATGCATTTCAAGGCAATCGATCAATGAATATAAACAAACCTGCACATTTAAGGGTAATTTTAATGCAGAGTGTGCTGTTCGTCCTCCATCCAACAGATTAGCAGCTATTCTAGACGAAGCAAGTGCCAATGCAATTTTCCCTTGCGCTCGAATATTTGCCAAAATGAGTGAAATTACAAATGTTTTGCCCGTACCACCGGGCGCATCTAAAAAGTACAGTCCACCGGCTTCATTTTGTACTGCTTGCATGATGGTATCGTATACATTTTTTTGATGGTCATTTAATTTGCGAACATTTAAATTCACTAATGTTTGCAATTCATTAATATCATACTGTTGTTCTCGTCGCAATTCTCGATCGAAATCATGCATTGGACCATTGGGTGAAATCATACCTAATTGTCTCAATGTTTTATTGGCGATCGTAAGACACATATCTTCAATCGCTATTAATGCCTCATTATACATTTCCAATGTTATGATCAAATCAGAGTTTCCCGTGCGATGGCGCATTCGAATCAAAAAGTCTTCTGTCATAAAATCTCGATATTTATTCCATCATTCAATCAGATTCAACATGATATAACATGTTGATGGCATACAGCATACGTATTTGATGTGGAAATGAAGCGATCGATGCATCTTGAAGTGATGAATTCCAATGTGCATCATTTTCCAGTAAACCCAAATGCTTACACGCTTCACGATACGGGCACGATAGCACATAAGACCATTTACTGTTCGCAAATCTTCAAATGAACGCGGCTCCATAACATTCCCTAACAACAGCCGCAAATAATAACATTCTACTATACTTGGATGAACTGTGTATAGTTTCCCATAGATTCTGCACAGAAAAGACCTGGATGACCATCAACTGCTGTTCCCTGTTTACGCCGTTGCCATGTTTTTTGTGCAGTCCAAGCGTAATTATGCGTTACATTTGAAAACAGCAAAATTCTGGCAAATTCATCACTTGCGCACAATTGAAAAAATATGGTTAATGTTGTTGCTGGTGGACTTGCCACTCTCTCTTGAACATTTTCATTGGTAAAATATACACGTTGGCCATTTTTAAAGTGAACTGCCAAATGAACTACAGCAGGAAACCGTTCATGCATCGAATATGAATAAATTCTCTAAAGAGCCTCATTAGTGCTGATGTAGCGTCCTATTTGATATTGAGCAATTTCATCATGATCATTGTCAGCAGCTACTCAAAAAATAGCCATATCACTGCCTTTGTTGATATATTTTCAAATGTATTTTATCAATTTGACCGAATTGCAATACTTATTGTTAATGTGTGCCTTAAATATTTTCGACAGTAGTGGTGTGTATGGAACTACCTAATGATTATCAACTTCGATGTCTTGATTTTGCATTCTAATCGTTACCGTATGGCCATTATCTTTCGTAGACTGACGTCGGTACAACGGATATTCATCATCACCTGTTATTGTGTCAGAAGTCAATGCTCTTGGGTACCGTTTTGAACATTTTCCATCGATCATGCATGGAGAATTCAAATTGAGTGCCCCGCAAGGACCGTGAATTATATTTTTCTTGACAACTTCAAATAATTCAGGATCAGCAATTTTATCTGGAATTTAAGCTGATATAATGCTATCAATTTGATCCGGTGTTATTTTACGTACCAGCCATATCAATATATGTGCATGCGGCAGTCCTCTCTTTTTCCATTCGATCGAGTACATCCAGCAACGTACCTCTCAAAATACTCGCAATTTGATAATCAAATCCATCAGCGCTTTCAATTTCTGTCAACATAAAATAATCCATAGCAACCAGACATTTCCAAAGTAAATTTTGGCCGTGTCACCAGGGTTGCACTTAAGAGGCCATAACTTCGGAACCACTTATCGCACAGCTTTCAAACAGAAACCATCTACATATCAATCTTAATATGCCCTGATATTTTTATCCAAACCGGTCGGTGGATCTTGAGTTATAAAATTACTTCAAAATGTACACTAATTTTTATATATATTAGGGTGGTCCAACCTTATAGGAGCAAAAAATTAATTTTAGAAATTTACACACAGCACTTTCTTATTTTGTTAAGAGATACTAAATAATGATTCTGTAAAAATTTGGACTCGAAAATTCAACCCCTTCACGTGCCGCATAAGGGTTGAAAAATCACCTATAGGGATTAATTTACACTTTTTATTTTTCTTTAGCTCAATTATTAAAATTACAAAAAAATGTATAGAAACAAATTTGTACTTAGTTATTTTACTTAAAAAGCATTCTTATATTTTTTCTGTAAAATTATTATTTACTATAGAAAATATCAAAAACTAAAAATATTTTGGTAATTCGGTGATATTAAATTTTTCATTATTTTTGACGTTAAACAAAACAATTTACATTATACTATTCGAGACTTTTAGTTAATACTTCTCTGCTATGTCCAGAATAATTTTTTCGGTAATCTTTTACAACCTAAAAAATAAAATTCAACAATTTAGTGTGATAAACTGAAGATATTTTTTATAAGTGTATAGAAAATTGTCTTACTTGTAGTAAGAACTGTTTTTGTTCTTCATTTTCCGTTATTTTTTGATTGAAGTCCTTCATTAATTTAACGTTGCGCTCAGCAGTGTCATTTACATCTTTGATTGACGAAATTATTTCTCGAGCATTATTATATTCTAAATTATTTTTCCATTCAACAGGATCTATGTTTAAGAATTCAGAAGAAATTTTGAAACGGGAAAAGAATTTTAGTGAATTTGTAGTAAATAACTCAAAGGGAATATCTCGCTTAATGAACTCGGGTATTTCTTCTGGCTTCAAAGTGATTCTTTTCGGAACTTCTAAATCTTCTTCATAATTTTCTTGTAAAATAATTTGTACTATTCTTCGTTTGTCTTCAATCAAAATGCTCTCATCAAATATTAAAAACATAACAGATTCTTCATTTAGGTACCGTAAATGGTTACAAAATTTCTTTATGGCAACATTTGCAATTGATGGGTTTATATCTTTATAGGAAACTAATTTTCTCAAAAATAATATGT